>NC_064638.1:1278670574-1278973604 GCF_023864345.2 Schistocerca serialis cubense | reverse complement strand
TTTTCGCGGAGGTTTCAAGCTCCGCCCATTACCATCCTGCCTTCCTTCCCAGGAAAGAGGCAGACGAGGCTCGGCGACCTTCCTTCCACTCGCTGAATCTGGAAACTTACAATGCCCCCTTTACTATGCGGGAACTCGAACGTGCGCTTGCACTGTCCCGGTCCTCTGCTCCGGGGCCAGATGCCATTCACGTTCAGATGCTGGCACACCTTTCTCCGGCGGGCAAAAGCTTCCTTCTTCGTACCTACAATCGCGTCTGGACCGAAGGTCAGGTCCCCATGCGTTGGCGTGACGCCGTTGTTGTTCCTATACCCAAACCCGGGAAGGATAGACACCTTCCTTCTAGTTACCGCCCCATTTCTCTTACAAGCTGTGTCTGTAAGGTGATGGAGCGCATGGTTAATGCTCGGTTAGTTTGGATTCTTGAATCTCGACGACTACTTACTAATGTCCAATGCGGCTTTCGTCGCCGCCGCTCCGCTGTTGACCACCTTGTGACCTTGTCGACATTCATCATGGACAACTTTTTGTGAAGGCGCCAAACGGTAGCCGTGTTCTTCAACTTGGAGAAGGCTTATGATACCTGTTGGAGAGGAGGTATCCTCCGCACTATGCACAAGTGGGGCCTACGCGGTCGTCTGCCCCTTTTTATTGATTCCTTTTTAACGGATCGAAAGTTTAGGGTACGTGTGGGTTCCGTATTGTCCGACGTCTTCCTCCAGGAGAACGGAGTGCCTCAGGGCTCCGTCTTGAGCGTAGCCCTTTTTGCCATCGCGATCAATCCAATTATGGATTGCATTCCACCTAATGTCTCAGGCTCTCTCTTTGTCGATGACTTCGCGATCTACTGCAGTGCCCAGAGAACATGCCTCCTGGAGCGCTGCCTCCAGCGTTGTCTAGACAGCCTCTACTCATGGAGCGTGGCAAGTGGCTTCCGGTTCTCTGAAGAGAAGACGGTTTGTATCAACTTTTGGCGATATAAAGCGTTCCTTCCGCCATCCTTACATCTCGGTCCCGTTGTTCTCCCATTCATGGACACAACTAAGTTTCTAGGGCTCACGTTGGACCGGAAACTGTGTTGGTCTCCACATGTCTCTTATTTGGCGGCCCGTTGTACACGTTCCCTTAATGTCCTCAGAGTTCTTAGCGGTTCATCTTGGGGAGCGCATCGCACTGTCCTGCTTCGCTTGTATCGGTCCATAGTCCGATCGAAGCTGGATTATGGGAGCTTCG
The DNA here is from genome assembly GCF_023864345.2 of Schistocerca serialis cubense. NCBI lineage: Eukaryota > Metazoa > Arthropoda > Insecta > Orthoptera > Acrididae > Schistocerca > Schistocerca serialis. The sequence goes on along the minus strand of NC_064638.1, from coordinate 1,278,972,371 downwards.
TCTACTCGTCCGCTCGGCCATCCCTCTTACGCCGGCTCAACTCCATCCACCATCGGGGGATACGTCTTGCGACCGGAGCCTTCTACACTAGTCCTGTCGAGAGTCTTTATGCTGAAGCTGCCGAGTTACCATTGACCTACCGGCGCGACATACTGCTGTGTCGGTATGCCTGCCGGCTGTTGTCTATGCCCGAACACCCCTCTTACAAGTCCTTCTTCGCCGATTCTCTCGACCGTCAGTACGGGTTGTATGTGTCTGCCCTGCTGCCCCCCGGAGTCCGCTTCCGTCGCCTGCTTCGACAATTGGATTTTGCCCTCCCTACCACCTTCAGAGACGGTGTGAGCCCGACACCACCTTGGCTCCAGGCTCCGGTTCGTATTTATCTCGACCTCAGCTCACTCCCGAAGGAGATGGTGGGATGGTGGGATGCTTGGTCATCCCTCCAAGGAAACAAGCTCCAGGCAGTAAAACCGCTCCCAACTGCTTGGACAACTTCCTCCCGACCATCTCGGCGCGAGGAGGTCCTTCTGACCAGGTTGCGGATTGGGCATTGCCGGTTTAGCCACCGCTACCTGCTCTCTGGTGACCCAGCCCCGCAGTGCCCTTGTGGTCAGGCATTAACGGTGCGCCATGTTTTATTGTCGTGTCCCCGTTTTAGTCAATTTCGTGTTGTCCTGTCCCTGCCATCTACCTTACCGGATGTTTTAGCTGATGACGCTCGAGCAGCTGCTCGTCTTCTGCGTTTTATAACTTTAACTGGCTTGACCAAAGACATTTAACCTTTTTACTTATTTCATCTGCATCTTTGTCAGGTCCTTTTGACGTCCCCCCATCCCCTTGAGTTTTAGCAGGTTCCTTGTGCTCTAACACCAGTGACTGGGCGCTAATGACCTCAGCAGTTGAGCGCCCTTAAACCCTAACAAAAAAAAAAAAGCAACATGACACCGAAACCAGAAATCAGGCCTCCAGGGAGAGTGCTCCTGCAACTACAGCTGCATCTAGAGTTATATCAATAGTCCGCCAGAATGACTGTCGGTAACCTTCAGTGTTAGCTCTAATTTCTCGAATGTTCTCGTCGTCCTCATTTCGCGAGGCGAATGTGGAAAGAGGTAATATGTGTGTGAATTCCTAGGGGACCAAACTGATGACGTCATGGTGTAGCAACAACGACACTGTCCTATTGTACATATAAGTAATTTTTTTCTTCTGATTTTTCGATAAAGTTGTGTAATTGATGTCCTGATTTCATTTATTTTTTGTTTCATGTCATTGTCTTAAGAAAACTGTAAACAAGTTTCCATGTGAATATTAATGTTTATGTCAAATGTCAAGCAATATTGTAATAGAATTGAAATGTAATAAATGTTGAAACTACAGTAAGATGTTTAAAATTGTAACTGTGCGTCTGGTCCATACGTAGGCAATGTGTCAGGATATGTAGAACGCAAAATCTCGGGTGAATACCCGGTCTGTCAGGGAGCGGTAAAAGGTGGATGGCAGGCGAGCGCGGCAAAATGCGCACGGGCACTGCACGGCACAACGGGCTCAGCAGTAGTAGTTGGAGTTTGGCACTGGTTTGAGCAACACGTTCTGGAGCGAGGAGGCTCTCCTGGAAGACATAGCTTCACTGAACCTCGGGTATGCCGTTCCAACGCCCACACAGCATGGCAATATTCCATAGGCACTAAATGGAAAAGTATTGCGACGCTAAGAAGAATTAAAGTGCCGATTCGTCAAGAGCCATAGCTGTGGTTGTATGTGTGCTCTGTGCCTCGCCATCTCGCCGCCCGCCAACCGCCGCATCGATACAAGCAGGTTGAAACTTTTAGTACTGTACTCGTATGGATCAGAGACTGAACTGTGCAATAATACCCTAAATTTTACCAGAACTTTCCCATCATTTAATTATCGTCACAACTAACCTAGACAGGGTCCTTTCCAACTGTTGTGCAATCCGAGTGTCCCAAAGTGAAAAGTAAAATTTGTGTTAATAATAATTATTTGCAGAACTAGCTATGTTGGAATGGTGTTTAAATAAATGTTTTGTGAATGAACCAGTAAATGAATAACGAAGGTGTAACGAAGTTGAAAGATAACTTTAGTATTGATATAGTAATGAAGTTTATTATTTCGAGACAGATTTCAAGGCATTTAAATGAGCAGTAAATAAGATGAAAAGAGTAGTAACTTATATACTGGAAATCTTGAACGCATAATAAACTCAGTAATCAATTTTTTAAATACAGCGATCATAACAGTTTCAGGGTCCCCCTTCATTCATTTGATTTCTGAAGTATTCTAAATTGGTTTGACCAACAAAAGTTAAAGTCAATATAAAAATCAAAATTTATCAGTGTTTTATCTTTATCAAAATTGACATTTTGTGTGTGTGGCACGAAAGTGCAATTTCTAGGGTAACCTATGCCCGATTTTAATCAGATTAATAGACAGTATAAAGTTTTGTAGTAAACATTATAGTGTAGTGTTATGTATTTATGATTTTCCATATGAGTACTGAACGTGAAACTATCAGTTCAATAGATTTTCTGGTTCTAAAATTCTACTATATTATGCAGTGTTACTACTTGTTGTTTTGCATGAATATATACCAACTTGTACAGGGAAGAAACTCAGTTAATGCCTAATTAGGCTGGCGACCATATTATTATCTAATTGGTAGCGTCTTCTGGGTTGCTTTTGATCCATCCTGATGTGTAATTGCATTTCGAACTTGCTTGACGGATCATTGTTATTACAGAGTGGGTGTAAGTCTGATTTTCCACCATTGAGGTACACGTGGTCGATATCCTTTCTCAAGAGGTGAACCCCGCTCACTTACCATAGTACAGGCTTTAACGAGTAATGAGTCGCGGACGTTACAATAGGTTCCTAGACTTACACACTATTTAACTTAAACTAGCTTATGGTAAGAAGAAGAACACACACACACACACACACACACACACCGATGTCCGAGGGAGGACTCGCACCCCCGGCGGGAGGGGCCGCGCAGTCCGTGACATGGCGCCTCAAACCGCGCGGCCACTCCGCCCGGCGAAGTAATATGCTGTACGACTGTCCCTGAAAGTATTCTCCCCAAATTTTGATAGCAAACCTCTCCGTGACGCACACTGCCTCTCTAGTAGCGTCTGCCACTGGATTTTGTTAAGCATCCCTGAAACGCTACTGCGCTGACCAAACAATCCAGTGACGAAACGTGCCGCTCTTCTTTGGATCCTCTCTAACTCTTATATCATTGCTTCCTGATAAAATTCCCAAACTGAAGAAAAATGCCCAAGAATCGGTCGAACAAGTGCCTTGTAAGCCATTTATTTCGTGGATGAGTTACATTTCCTTAATGAATCTCAGTCTGGCATCTGCTTCTCCTACTATTCGTTGTATAATCTAAAACGATTTTTTATCTGATCATTCCACTTAAGGTCGCTCTGAATAGTTACTCCTAGGTACACAGTCCAGTCACATTAATGTGACCGTTTCCCAAAAACCTGAATAACCAACTTTTGCAGCGTCTAACAACCCTACGACAACAAAGGTAAAATTTAATTATGACTGTAGTGTTGCTCACGCTGCTAAATATTGGATTTTCGGGCAACAACAAAGCTGTATTATGTGGCAGGTGTCATTAGAGCACAGTTAATAAAGTCATTTCTTTAAATAATGGATAAACTAGGCACTCACCTTTTCGTGTTTCCCACGCTGGTCTCGTTGTCAATTCATGGCTCAATCGTCGAAAATCTAGGTAGTGATGATTCCAAACTCGGATGCAAAACGGCCTAGGTGTTATTCTGCGATATTCTAAAGTTTTATAGATATATTTCATAAACCAGTCTTGAAGATTAAACTTTTACAAGTTAGCACAATGGTGATGTAAAACAGTAATCAGCACTCCGAATTTAAGTTACACTTCCTTTTTTATTACTGTTGTTGCAATTTCACGTAACTCACAATATAAAACATACTTGAAAATATCTTCCTCACTGTAAAAGTTCACATTTTATAAACTGACTACACTTTGTGTCTTTTCAACATGACGACCAAGGCTTGACTCTTTAACAACCACTTACGCGCCAAAAAATCAGAGTTACAAGTACGTCAAAGATCACAGTGACAAAAGAAAGAACTCACATAAGAATAATATCATTGCAATATAAACATATCGATGTATCAAAGTACCTCTACAGTAATGAAATCAAATCCGAATGCTGTTTCAGAAATATGTTAACTACTTTACAGAAACACAGTAGAATATTGCTGGTATCGAGAGGTTGAGGTGAGGTGCCGTAATGGTTACGTAATTCAAGTACCATTACAAGCGCAACCGCGCGAGACGTGTAGGGAGGGATTCTGTGAGGTTCCGAAAGGTAGTGACAGGGTTTTGAAGCCATTCCGACTCCAGATCCGCGGCCAACTGTGCTCGGTTTTCTCGGTTGAGTATTCAAGGTGCAAAGAGCTCGATAGAGGTGATTCCACAGATTCTCCATTTGTTTTAAATCCGGGGAGTTCAGTATCTGTAGAAGTATGGTAAACTTGTCACTTACATGCACTAAGAGCTGTGTGACACGTTGTCCCGGTGGTAGACGGCCTCGTGCAAAGGGAGGAAAAATCTGCATGGTAGGGAGGGGGGTGAGAGGACCAAGGATAGATGTGGTACTTACTTTGATCCACTGTGCCTTCCAGAATGTCGAGATCACTCAGGGAACGCCCTCCGGCCTGGATCCTTCCGACTGTTGCAGGATATTTGCTTCCAGACGTTTCACGGCGTACACACCAAGGGCTGTCTGCCCGATGAGCAGACAACGTGGTCCATCTGGAGAGGCCCCCTGTCGTCATTCAGTGGACGTACAGTTGCGATACTGTCGTGAAAATTCCAGCCTTCAACGCCAATCAACAGAAGTCAGGATCGGTGCGTGAACCAGGCACTTGCTGCGGAGATCCACACGCAGCAACGTTGGCTGAATGCTCATTGAGGAGATCTTTTTGGTAACTCCTTGGTTCATCTGGGCAGTCAGTTGTTCAACAGCTGCACTTCTATTCCTCAAAAGAGGAAAGGCCGCTGGACCTGATGGGATACCAGTTCGATTTTACACAGAGTACGCGAAGGAACTTGCCCCCCTTCTTGCAGCGGTGTACCGTAGGTCTCTAGAAGAGCGTAGCGTTCCAAAGGATTGGAAAAGGGCACAGGTCATCCCCGTTTTCAAGAAGGGACGTCGAACAGATGTGCAGAACTATAGACCTATATCTATAACGTCGATCAGTTGTAGAATTTTGGAACACGTATTACGTTCGGGTATAATGGCTTTTCTGGAGACTAGAAATCTACTCTGTAGGAATCAGCATGGGTTTCGAAAAAGACGATCGTGTGAAACCCAGCTCGCGCTATTCGTCCACGAGACTCAGAGGGCCATAGACACGGCTTCCCAGATAGATGCAGTGTTTCTTGACTTCCGCAAGGCGTTCGATACAGTTTCCCACAGTCGTTTAATAAACAAAGTAAGAGCATATGGACTATCAGACCAATTGTGTGATTGGATTGAAGAGTTCCTGGATAACAGAACGCAGCATGTCATTCTCAATGGAGAGAAGTCTTCCGAAGTAAGAGTGATTTCAGGTGTGCAGCAGGGGAGTGTCGTAGGACCGTTGCTATTCACAATATACATAAATGACCTTGTGGATGACATCGGAAGTTCACTGAGGCTTTTTGCGGATGATGCTGTGGTGTATCGAGAGGTTGTAACAATGGAAAATTGTACTGAAATGCAAGAGGATCTGCAGCGAATTGACGCATGGTGCAGGGAATGGCAATTCAATCTCAATGTAGACAAGTGTAATGTGCTGCGAATACATAGAAAGATAGATCCCTTATCATTTAGCTACAAAATAGCAGGTCAGCAACTGGAAGCAGTTAATGCCATAAATTATCTGGGAGTACGCATTAGGAGTGATTTAAAATGGAATGATCATATAAAGTTGATCGTTGGTAAATCAGATGCCAGACTGAGATTCATTGGAAGAATCCTAAGGAAATGCAATCCGAAAACAAAGGAAGTAGGTTACAGTACGCTTGTTCGCCCACTGGTTGAATACTGCTCAGAAGTGTGGGATCCGCACCAGATAGGGTTGATAGAAGAGATAGAGAAGATCCAACGGAGAGCAGCGCGCTTCGTTACAGGATCATTTAGTAATCGCGAAAGCGTTACGGAGATGATAGACAAACTCCAGTGGAAGACTCTGCAGGAGAGACGCTCAGTAGCTCGGTATGGGCTTTTGTTAAAGTTTCGAGAACATACCTTCACCGAGGAGTCAAGCAGTATATTGCTCCCTCCTACGTATATCTCGCGAAGAGACCATGAGGATAAAAACAGAGAGATTAGAGCCCACACAGAAGCGTACCGACAATCCTTCTTTCCACGAACAATACGAGACTGGAATAGAAGGGAGAACCGATAGAGGTACTCAGGGTATCCTCCGCCACGCACCGTCAGGTGGCTTGCGGAGTATGGATGTAGATGTAGACGTAGATGTAGATACACATCTCGGCGGCCGACGATCACCCCTCTAATCCACGGTTTGTGGTTCACCAAAGTTGTCCCAGCGCCTATTTTGGACCGCCGTTTTGCCATGCACGGTATACTTTAACTACGGCGGCACACGAACAGTTTAAAAACTTAGCCCTTTCGGAAATGTTTCCACCCTTGGCTCGAAATGCAATGATCATGCCCTTCTGAGCATCGGAGCACTCCACTTTCGCATGAAGACAACGAATGCACTGTTTGTGCTTCCCTTCTGACACGCTTTACACTGAACCATATCATGATGATCACCTAATAGCCAGTAGGTCCACCTTTGGCACTGAAAACAACGGCGGTGCGCCTAGGCATTGGAGCAATGAGGCCTAAGTAGGCCGTTGGAGGGAGTTGGCACCACGCCTGCACACAAAAGTCACCTAATTCCCGGCACTGTGAGGCGTAGCGCCGTATACCGATCCTTCCTTGGAGGCGGTGAAGTGGGAGATGTGTCTCAGAGCTGGATAGTGACAGATGGTGACGCGAGACTGGACGTAGTTTATCTATCAGCCGATAGAGGACAGTATTGGATAGGGGACTGATTTAGTTTCGATTGTGCCCACTAGAGTGCACTGATGTAATAGAATATTTTTCATAAACTTTTCTAATATTTTTATGAAGTCTTGTTATGTGTTTTTGTGTATGTAAAATGTTATAAATGTGTTTTAGCAGTAGGAATGATGCGTGAGTCTGGTTTAAGGTTAATATGAAGATAATTGTTTAACGAGTTATGTAGTAATATTGAGTGTAGGAACATTTCGAAGAAGTATGGGTATGAACAAAGGGGATTTTTGTAGAATAGATTTGTAAAGTAAGTTTATTGTAAAGGGAAAGTTAATTCACGTATAAATAACAATAGTAAATAACTTCATGCATAAGCAAAACTTCAGCATATTAGATAATTACTTCGGTAAAAAGTGCAGTCGCTAGGTTTATTATTTGGCTATTGGTTATTGATCGCTACGGTCGCAGGTTCGAATCCTGCCTCGGGCATGGATGTTTGTGATGTCCTTAGGTTAGTTAGGTTTAATTAGTTCTAAGTTCTAGGGGACTAATGACCTCAGCAGTTGAGTCCCATAGTGCTCAGAGCCATTGGTTATTGATGAAAAGCGTGGATTGACGCGGGAGAATGTTGGTTTGCTATTGGCTGTTGAGTAAACTGACCAATGGTAAAGCAATATTCTTCGCGCGCCTTTCTCTGCTGGTAGAGAAGACTTGGAGTATTCTAGAGAGGAGTGGGAGCCTAGCCATGAAACAGTTCCGACGTATGTAATAGTAGTTCCGATGCAAACGATAAGTTGCCGGAGCTAGCATTGTTTATACATCACAAGTGTGGTAAAGTGACGCCATAATTATTCCGACGGGCTTGTAGAAATGTCGGAATTTTTAAGTGAATTTTGTGACGAGAAAAGGCATATATTCCGCGTGGCGTATTGAGCAGGTCGGTGGCTAAAAGCTGTGACCGCATTTAGTACCGACTGACTTAATATTTGGTGAGCATTCTCAATCAAAAACAGTCAGTATTTTTGTAGCTATAACGTTTTCGGGAAATGCAACACCATAGACTTGCTAACGTGAGTGACAGGGATTGTGAGTGAATGTGTTAAGGTTAGCACGGGCTTGGCAGTGATACTTGTTCACCTAAGTTTCAGAATATATTATTTGAGAACAAAATTTCCAACCTTTCATTTCGTGTGAAAACTTTCTCCCGAAACGTAGATTAGTGACTTTAATTGCAGCCTGGTTCACGTCGAAGTACAGTAGGTTTCGCTCGGCTTCCCTACTGATGATATGCTGAGACAATGTTCACAGGTAGGTGCAGGTCCGTCGTAAAGGGACGGAAAGAACCGCGCCGCCGCAACTGGAACTTGCCACTGTGTTCCTCTAACCACTCCATCACACTGCTGGCCTTGCATGAGCTCCACTGCACCCGTGGATACCAACGTGAATGTTCGCCAGAGGATAATGGAGCCGCCGCCAGCTTGTCTCCATCCCGCAGTGTGGGTGTCAATGAGCTGTTCCCTAAAAGAGGACGTATGCGCGCCCTCCCGTCGCCATGATGAAGAGACTATCGGGATTCATCAGACCATGTAACGCTCTACCGCTGCGTCGACGTCCAGTGGTGATGGTCACGTTCCCACTTCAGTCGTAGTTGGCCATGTCTTGACGTCAACATTGGCGCATGCATTGGTCGTCGCCTGCGGAAGCCACTCGTTAGCAGTGTTCGGTGCATTGTGTGTTCTGACATGCTTGTATTCTGCCCCCCCCCCCCCCCTTAAAGTCTGATATCAGTTCCGCCACAGTTTGCCGCCTGTTCCGTTTCACCAGTCTGGGCAGGCTACGACGTTCGACATCTGTGATGAGGGGTGACCCCCAACCCCACATCTGGACGTGGTTCCGCTTTGGCTTCGCCACGTGCTGAAGACAACCATCACAGCACTCCTCGAACAACCGACAAGTCGATCAGTTTCCTTTGGGCCATCACAGTCTGCCCTCGGTCAGACTCAGATAGACCGCGCACCTTCCCCATTCTACGCATCGAAAAGCACGCTCACCAATACTACACGGACTGTGCGGTTGTCTGACTACCAGTCAATCCCCGCCAGGTGACGCTGCTATCACCTAGCCGAGTTTGTATCGATAGCAGGTGGGTGGCCATAATGTTCCGGCTGATCAGTGTATGTAATATCCCCACTGTTTGTGCTGCCACCTGCGACTGCGATGGTTTCTTGCCCGTTGATGTCGAACGTAGGCGTTGGTCACATTAATGTGACTGGACGGGGAATTTTACAGCAGGTACTGTTTCCATCTATTTGACATCAGAAGTGTAGTTGTACGGTAGCGGATATCATTTCCTATTTATGTGCAATTTGTTACATTTATTGACGTACACAATCAACTGCCAGAACCTGCTCCCTTCATCAACCCTGATAGGTCATTCTGCAAACTGACACCCACCGCTACCACTTTATTATACAGAATCGCATCACGTGCAAACAGTGTTACAGAACTCCGAAGCTCTCTACTTGATCATTAATGTACATTGTAAACAGTAAAGGTCCTGGCACACTCCCTCGGGGTACTCCGGAAATTACCTTTAATCTGTCGACTTCTGTAAGGAAGTCTTGAATCTAGCAGCTAACCTAGTCTGATGTTCTGTAAGATCGTATATTTTTCACTAACTGCTACTGGTGGATCTGCCCTGTTTCCTGTTGGAAATAAACACTGCTCGTGTCCACCTTCATCGTCTCTGCAATTCTAGCTGAGCGAAAGTGTTCGGAGTGTGTAGGTTACGAAATGATAATTAAATCGACGCTCTAGCTGCAAACAGGCGTTGATATAAATCACTGGGGACATGTTGAAAATGTGTGCCCCGACTGGGACTCGAACCCGGGATCTCCTGCTTACATGGCAGACTCTCTATCCATCTGAGCCACCGAGGGCACAGAGGATAGTGCGCCTGCAGGGACTTATCCTTTGCACGTTCCCCGTGAGATCCACATTCCCAACATATCCACACCACTACATTCGTAGTGTGCCTTGCAGATGTTTGCCCATCACATACCTTCATATATGTGTAGGTAACGTTTGGAGTTAAGTGTCACCATTGCACGGTCCCCTAAATAGAATTTTAAAAATAATGATAAGTCCCCATTAATTACACAGTCGCATTTGGTGAGCGAAGAAGTCTTTCATGGGTTACGAAAAGTTCAGAGACCCACAAACAATTACTCTGTTAACTGCGCCATTTAAATGGAAATGAGCTTCATCGCTCCTTACATTTGGGTCGTCTGCAAAAGTAACTTGCATAACAACAGTGAAGTCTCATCGTTATTACAAGTTTCTATCTACGATCTGCTGAACAATTCGTATTTTATAAAGGTGGAGTTTCAAATTGAAACGCAATACTTTTCTTACAGATTCGCGGCCATGCGCAGATATTATCCATGTTGACAACAAGTGCATCGTCTCTGGCTCTCGTGATGATTGCCTTTCTCACAGTGGCGATATTTTTACTTGTTGCTTCTTTATCAGGAACCGGCGGTTTCTTCTTAAGAACGTTTCACGTTATCCTGAAAATTGTAACTCAATGTACACTCTAGCCCCAAAGAAAGTGGAATGGACATACGTATTCAAATACAGAGATCCGTAAACAGGCAGAATGCGACTCTGCGGTCGGCGATATCTATATAAGACAAAGTGTGTGGCGCAGTTGTTAGATCGGCTAATGCTGCTACAATGGCAGGTTATCAAGATTTAAGTGAGTCTGAACGTGGTGTTACAGTAGGTGTATGAGCATCGGGACACAGCGTCTCCGAGGATGAAGTGGCGATTTTCCCGTACGACCATTTCAAGAGTGTACCGTGAATGTCAGGAATCCGGTATAACATCAAATCTCCGACATCGCTGCTACCGGAAAAAGATCCTGCAAGAACGGGAACAACAACAACTGAAGATAATCATTCAAAGTGACTGAAGTGTAACGCTTCCGCACAATGCTGCAGATATCAATGCTGGGCCACCAACAAGTGTCAGCGTGCGAAACATTCAACGAAACATGATTGATGTAGTGGGCTTTCGGAGCCGAAGGCCCATTCGTTTTCCCTTGATGACCGCACTACACAATGCTTTACGCTTCGCCCGGGCTCGTCAACGCCGACATTGGACTGTTGATGGCGGGAAACATGTTGCCTGCTCGGACGAGTCTCGTTTAAAATTCTATCGAGCGGATGGACCTGTACGGCTATGGAGACAATCTCAAGAACCCATGGACCCTGCCTGTCAGCAGGAGACTGTTGAAGCTGGTTCAGGCTCTGTCATGGTGTGGTGCGTATGCAGTTGCAGTCATATGCGACCCTTGATATGTCCAGGTAGGACTCAGACGGGTGACACGTACGTAGGCATCCTGTCTGATCATTCATGTAAATTGTAGCTTCCGACGGACTTGGGAAATTCCAACAGGACAATGCGACATCCTACACCCCCAAAATTGCTACAGAGTGGCTCCAGAACCTCTCTTCTGAGATTAAACACTTCCGCTGGCCACGAAACTCCCCACTCATGAACTTTATTGAGCATATCTGGGATGTCTTGCAACTTCCTTCCAGCACTGCTTCAGACATTAGTCGAGTCCAAAGCACGTCGTGATGGGACGCCTCTGCGTGCTCACGGGGGAGCTACAGGATATTACGCAGGTGAACCAGTTTCTTTGGCTCTGCAGTGTAGGACTGTACTGTGTCTTGGAGGTGTGCGATTAAAATGACAACCAAACATCCCGTGTGTCACTGCCGCAGACCCAGGATTTAGGGCAATGGTATCCAGACACTAAATCGCGATGCTTGCTACCTTTTTTAGAAAAAAGAAAAAAACTTTACTGGTTTTTGGGATGTGCCCTTACAGCCGTTTCAGTGTTGGGATGTCAATTACGACAATACGAACATGAGGACAGCACAACACCCAGCCCTAGGGCAAAGAAAAATCTCCGAGCCGGCCAGCAGTCGAACCCGAGTCTCTTCGGTTTCAGTCTGTCGCGCTGACCGCGCAGGTGCTGAGGCAGACACCATTATCACTTAAACTGTGGACGTCGCGAAGTGAATGAAACTGTATGGCCTCTATCTAACCACTGAAATTGGTGTATTAGCCACACTAAAGACATTCGTTCCCGTCGGCCACCCTGTAACTAACAGCTTAAACAGTGATGGTTTTAACATGTGCTGACCATATAACTTCCTTCAATTAGTGTGCACTTCTCATGTACGTGTACCCGTGCCTTCTTACCACATACCTCCTTTTTTTATCATTCCTACCTTTTCTGTTGCTTTCAGAAATTCTGAGCTACTGATACGTTTATTACTTTTTCTTCTTTTTACGGAACCTATTTTCAAATGCTACAACGTCAAAAGAAAATTGTCCAACTTTTATGAAATTCAACACATTATCACACTTAACTGGTTTATATAACCTGATATGTATTTTTCGACGACTTTTGACGCTGTAACACTTGAAAATTGCCTAAGGCCGAAATCTACATATTAACTAAAACTCATTATACACAATCAAATGACGGAAATATCTTTTTGAAAATGATACGTTTATTTATTACACGGAAGTGTATGGTGAAGAATGCTGAGACATATAATTTATTAATTTCATTATTAACTGATATCAAACTTAATTGATGGCATTTATTTTGTAATGTAGAATGCCACCGACGATGCGGTATTGGTACATAAGGGCAAGACCCGAGATCATATTGATCGCGCTACCGGTGCAGTCGCGCCCCTCTTGCTGTCTCGGCTCTGGATGTGATCCATCCATACTAAGCCATATCAAGGTTTCAACGCAATAGTGTACAGCTGACAAGAGGCCAATGAGTAAGGACCTACAAATGTTTTATTTCGAGTGTGCTGAGCTGTAGTGTGTAGAAAATCTTGCAATAGCCTTTTCTTTAAAAAAAAAAAAAAGAAAAAGAGGTTATCATTCTTCCATTCTTGAGACATTTGACGTGACCCGGCACGACTTCGACTCTCGTCCCCCTCTCTTAATCTCAATCACTAGCACGCATCCACCCCAATCACTTCTCTTATATAGGGTGCATCTGAAATGAATGTAGAAAATGAGAGGGCTGGAAGAGTGGATCATAAAGAAACATATTTCACGTAGCAACCCATGTTCGCAGCCTTAACGTACGGCTCAAGGCGTCCTTGAATAGCGTCGTGTGCCAAGAGGGCAGGCGCACAACACGCCATACGAGCGGTCATAGTAGCAGGTCTGTAGGGTAACGTTTGCAGTGTATTTGTGGCTTCGAGGTAAATGACAAAAATATTTGGAAATTTGTGGTAAAATCCTATAGGACCAAACTGCTGAGGTCATCGGTTCTTAGGCTTACACATTACTTAATCTAACATAAAGTAACTTACTCTAAGTACCACACACACACACACACACACACACACACACACACACACACACACACACACACACACACAACCATGCCCCAGGGAAGACTCGAACCTCCGACGGCGGAGCCGCGCGGTAAATAAGAAGTCGTGGCGAAGTTTTATTACCTTTAATTGAAAACAGTTACAAAAAGTATTCGAAATTACGCCCATCCGCTTAAACGTACTCCGTGTTGGGACACTCCTGGCTAAGTGGAAATTGCATTGGAAGCTGCCTTAATGCGCGCTATCAGCTGTTCATTAGTCTCAATGAGTGTTTCATAGACAACATATTTCAGGTGGTGCCAAAAAAAAAAAATCTGTGGGCGTCAAGTCGGGGGAAAGTGCGGGCCATGCCACCGGCCCACCGCTCACTAACAGTTCTCACCACACGTTTCATCCGAATGCATTCGCACTGCTTGTGCCAAGTGTGCAGGTTTACCAAGCTGTTGGTACTACATTCGCTGCCACACTCTCCAGTAACTCTGGCAGTGTTTCCCGTAAAAAGGTTATGTATCTGTTTGCGTTCAGTCGTCAGGGGGAACAAGCATGGACCGACCAGATGATCGCTTATCGAGTCGGACCAAACGTTGAGAGCGAAGCCATCTTGGAGACCACGAACTATGGCGGCGCGAGGATTTTCTCGTGCCCACATGTGTTGATTGTGGCTGCTGAACAGACCCTGTCGTCTAAAGGATGCCATATCCGTAAATAGTATACTGTTAGGAAAGTCAGTTTCAATGGCACACTTTTGTAAAAACCACTGACAGAATTCAGCTTGGCGTTAAAGATCGTCTGGGCTAAAGGCGTGAAACTTGTGAAAGCGGTAGGGGTTTAAATCACCTCCATGTCACATACGCCAAATTTTGGAGTGACTTACATCCATTTTCGAGCAACACGCTGCGAGATTGTTGAGGGTATTTTTTCCAACAGTGCTAACGCCTGCTTTTCAAGCCCTGGAGTACGCGCTGTTCGTTGAAAACTACGACCTTCAGACTTTCGCAACTGTAACGAAAAATGAATACCCTGGCTTTCGAAGAAGGCCTTAAAGTCACATATGCCTTTACTACAACGTACCTCAAGTGCATCTGCCTCTCGTAAGAACCTGTGGAGGGCAGTAAATGTACGTGGATCTGGCACTCGACGATTCAGAAACCGCCGAACATACACTCGTTGGGCGACGTGAGCGTTTCCAAAAAAATGGCTCTGAGCACTATGGGACTCAACTGCTGAGGTCATCAGTCCCCTAGAACTTAGAACTAGTTAAACCTAACTAACCTAAGGACATCACAAACATCCATGCCCGAGGCAGGATTCGAACCTGCGACCGTAGCGGTCACGCGGTTTCAGACTGTAGCGCCTAGAACCGCACGGCCACCGTGGCCGGCGAGCGTTTCCACCGCCGCCCCCTAAGCACACTACATGTCTGCTGTTTCCTCCCGAAGAGTAGCGCTCCATTTCATGTCCGCTCCACACAGTAAGCAACGCAAGGGTTTCTCGGTTTGATGACAAACTGGCGCAGGGCGAAACAGACACCGCAGCATGCACAGGTCCTGCCCTCTCTGCAGTACCTATCACACAGGCATTTCACAGCCAAAAGCAACGCGTTCACGCCCCAGTCTTCTCTTCTTCTTTTAGTGTTCAACCCTGCGGTTGGTTTGCAGCAGAGCACCATTCCTCTCTTCTGTCTGCCTTCCTCTTCATTTCCACGTATGTGCTGCATCCAACGTCGTTCATGATGTGTTGCATATATGATATCCTTGGTCGCCCCCGCCGATTCCTTCCCTCAGTAGCTGCTTTTGCTATTGTTCCAATGATGTTGTTGTGTCGTAGGATATGCCCTACAAGTTTGTCTCTTCTTGTTTGGATGTGCCTCCACAGAGATCTAGTTTCCTGTACTCTTCTAAGCACCTCTTCATTTGTTACTTTGCCTCTCCAGCTGATCTTCATCATCATTCTATAGCACCACATCTCCAGGGCCTCTAGCCGTCTTCTTTCTTTCCTTCGAGTTGTCCAAGTTTCACATCCGCATATGGCCACACTCCAAACGAAACCTTTCATGATACGTTTCTTTATTTTCAGACTGATGTTCTTGCTGGTGACTAAGTTCCTTCTCCGATTAAATGCAATTTTAGCCTTTTGTATTCTACTCGCAATGTCTTTCCAGCTTCACCATCCCTTGTGATTTTGCTTCCCAGGTAAGTAAATTCCTCTATCACTTCCAGCTCCTCTCTTCCAATTCTCATCCTTAGAGGTTCATATACTGTTCTTGTACTGCATAGCTGGTGCACAACCTGTAGTGTTGTCTCGCCTGGAATATCAGCAACCATGTCGACTACAACGTTCACAAATAAAGGCCATAAAACTTCAACCCGCGTCTGTTTTACTTTGGTGTCACAAATACATTGGAATCGTTGTCCTGCAGATCTGCTACCATGGCGGCTCGGATGGTATGTTGTGTGCCTACCCTGTAGGCGGCGCTCTATACTGTTCAACGACACCTAAGCCATACGCTAAGAGATGCGGACATGGGTTGCCATAAGAAATATGCTTGTAATCACCCACTCTACTATCCCTCTCATTTTCTACTCTTATTTCAGATACACCCTGTAATTCTAATTTGTGCCTTTTCCTAATATTTTTGCCACCTGTGACGCCAGTTGTATGGACGTTATTCCACCATACCGTACGGCGTGTGGTATCACCCAGTCTCATCTCATAGCTAGAGTTTTTCACATGCAACTTCCTCGCCGATTCTGTGCATAACTTCCAGCTCTTGACTTTTCAGCCCACTTAATTTTTAATATTCTTCTGTAGTTCCACATCTTAAACCCTTCGATTTTCTTCTTTCCTTGGTTTCCCAAACTCCGCGATTCACTTCCATATATCTACGCTTGAGATAAACATTCTTAGAAATTTCTTCCTCAATTTAGTCTGTGTCTGACATTAGAATACTTCCCCTTTGCCTGTGCTAGTCTGCTTGTGATATCCTTCTTATTTCTCCTTTTACATGTTATTTTGCTTCTAAGGTAGCAGAATTCCTTTAGTTCACTTACTATGTGCTTCATTATTTATATGTTAAGTGCATTAATAATGTCGTTTTTGCCTTTTCCCATTCGTTTCCTATTTGTTTGGATTACTCTCAAACCATATTGTATACTGATTATATTTTCCTGAGTGTTTCAAAGATGTAGCTACAATTTACATTTCCCACCACATTTTCTACATTGGCAAATGGAGTGAAAGTGTCTTGATTGTCTTTGAGTATTGTTTGCATTGTCAAGTGTTACATTAGAAATATCTCTTTGGTATTTCTTTCTTTACTGAAGTAAAACTAATGGTCATATGACATCCTTAGGTTTCTATTGCATTTTTCTGTGTGTTAAAATTATGAAGGATTTTGCTGCATAAGCTTTAAAGCTTATTCTGCTATAATTCTCTCATATAGCTTCCTTTAGCATCTCCGAGATTGTTCGGATGCTATTCCTATGGTATTCCTTTGACCGCACAGATTCTGCATATTCACTTAAATAATCGTTTGTTTGCCACTTATCCCGACTACTTTATAAACTCCAAAGGAATGTTATCTATGGCCTCTGCCTTATCTCATTATTAAGTCTTCCAAAGCTCTGTGAAACTACAATAAGGGATCCTCTACTTATCGCAAATTCGACTTTCATTTAGTCTTTCCTCACGTCAGTACACAGTTACTCGCCCTCTTAGAAGCCATCAGTACAAGCTTTCCACCTATATGGCCTCTCCTCTGGCTTTATCAGTGGAATGACTTTTGCAGTCTTAATGTTGACGACCTTGCTTTTAATTTCATTGTAGGAATTTTAAATTTTCTACAAAACATGTACGTTCGTTTTCGATTACTTCACGCTTTGTTCTTGCAGGTGTTTGCTTTAGATTCCCGGCGCTTCCTGCTGATTTTAATCCATATATTGCTGTATCCGTTTGCCTACACATCTTTTATATTTCCTTCTTTCGTTGATCAATTGCAGTATTTCTTCCATCGCCCAGGCTTTTTTCGTAGTTAGCTTCCCTGTACCTACATTTCCCTGTTGAAATTTTGTGACTGACCTTTTAAGAGACGTTCATTCTTCTTCAACTGAACTGCCTACAGCGTTACTCTTTGCCACAATGTCTACAGCCTC
Source organism: Schistocerca serialis cubense (assembly GCF_023864345.2). NCBI lineage: Eukaryota > Metazoa > Arthropoda > Insecta > Orthoptera > Acrididae > Schistocerca > Schistocerca serialis. The sequence continues at coordinate 1,278,954,692 of NC_064638.1, read as the reverse complement.
AGAGAGCTTCAGAAGCATATTTTTATCCTCAGCACTTCAGTAATCTAAGTCCTGTATGATGATTCTTCTTGATGATTCTCATACACTTTTGCCTGTCCTTCTTCATTACTAAACTTCATTTCTTATTTGTATCTGTTGCCGGGTCTGTCTTACAACCAAGTATCTGATTTTGGACACACTGCCTTTCTTTTTGCGTCTCCAGACTTTTTTTTTGTATACCCCCTTCTCTTCTGGTTGTCCAACGTCGTATTTGTTACTAAAGGCTCCAATCTGTTGCAGAAGGAGTCTTTCTTCTCTGAGTCCTACTACAGAGACACTATTTTTACGGAATTCTGTCTTCTGTTCCTTCCCATACTACAGCGTTCCAGTCCCCAGTGATTTTATAGATTTATTTCTTTCGTTCATTGTTCTCAGATACTCTACCTTTTCGTCAGATGCTTATGCTGTCAACAAGTATACCGATGCTGCTGTTGTCGTTGGTTTGATGTCGACTCTGATGAGAATGATTGTATCACTCAACTGTTCGTAGTAATTCACTTTTGTCCTACGTTCCTAAATACAACGAACACTGTTCGCGTTATACTGTTTTCTGTTACTGCTGATATTACTCAATATCCAGTTGATCAAAAGTCCTCAATTTCCTCCCATTTCACTATATTGTATGTTAACCGAGAGCCAAGAAACGACGGACAGGCTCCGTCCCCGCCGCAGCCGCAGTGGTCCACAACCCCACGACGACTACCGCAGTCCACTTCACCCCTCCGCCGCCCCACGCCGAACCCAGGGTTATTGTGCGGCTCTACCCCCGGTGGACCCCCTCCTCCCACGCCCCCCCCCCCCCCCCCCACGCCCAAGGAACGTCTCACACCAGACGAGTGTAACTCCTATGTTTGCGTGGTAGAGTGATGGTGGTGTATGCGTACGTGGAGAGCTTGCTTGCGCAGCAATCGCCTACACAGTGTAGCTGAGGGGGAATAAGCTGAACCAGCCCCCCCAACTGTGGGGGGCAGAAGAAGAACGCCAATACACTGGGTGCAGTAAAAGTTTCAAAACAGCAGTGACAAGCCGCCACCAGCGCCGAAATAAATTACTACTTCTGACCAATGACAGAAACAAGCGTAACTTCAGGTGTGGCCCAGGGCAGCGTAATGGGTCCGCTGCTTTTTACGATTTACATAAACGATCTGGTTGATGGTATTGACAGCGGCATTAGACTGTTTTCCGATGATGCTGTAGACTACAGGAAAGTAGTACCACACGAAAGTTGTGAACAAATCAATGAGGATTTCCAGAAAATAAATGCGTGGTGTAATGGCTGGCAGTTATTTCTCAGTATTAGTAAGTGTAACCTGCTGGGTATAACAAGGCGAAAATCCACATTAATGTACGAGTACAAAATAAATGATCAGTCTTTGGAAGCGGTAACATCCGTCAACTATCTGGGTGTGACTATTCGAAATGATCTCGAATGGAATGATCAGATTACACAAGTAACGGGCAAGGCGAACTCTAGATGCGGTTTACTGGTGGAATCCTGAAGCGATACAGTCCTGCAACAAAGGAAATAGCTTACAATGCGTTAGTTCGTCCAGTCTTAGAGTATTGTTCGTCTGTATGGGACCTTTATCAGTTGGGTCTGATTCAAGAGATTGAGAAGGTCCAAAGAAGAGCGGCAAGATTCGTGACTGGTACATTTAGCCATCGTGAGAGCGTTACAAATCTCATAGAAAGTTTGAAGTGGGACACACTTGCAGACAGACGGCGTGCTAAACGGAAGGGGCTGCTCACTAAATTCCGAAATCCGATCTTCACCGCGGATGTAGAGCATATATTATTACCATCAACTTTCAAATCGCGCAATGATCACCACTCGAAGAGCTCGTACTGAGGCGTTCAGACAGTCGTTTTTCCCTCGCGAGATCTGCGAGTGGAACAGAGGGGAGGGAATAAGACTTTGGCGCTAATTGTGCCCTCCACCACACACCGCCTGGTGGCTAGCGGAGTATATATGTAAATGTAGAAAACTGGTTCTTCATAGTGTATTCAAGAATGGATGCTGAACAATTGAAAGTGGTTGCACACACAAGAAGTGGTCTTAGTATTATGATACACCTGATGTCAGTCTTAGTTGAACTGAAGATTCTTCTGCCACAAACGTGTCTCATCAGCAATTGTCTTCACCAAAAGACAGCCATTTGGCAGTTTGTATTTACTACACTGAGCCCTTAAGTAGAAGCAACCATATTGGCCACTGTATACTGCGTTCAAGCCCTCAGCGAGGCAGGCAAAGTGACCAGCTGAAACTTCAGGCTGGTCGGCAGACCTCCAAGAAGCTGTTACTTGTCATCTGGAGAATCTATTCACTGAGCTGTTGGACGCAAGTGTGTAAAACACAATGCAATTTCATCCAGAGGGCGTACGGAATAATTACTGTACGATTTCACAGCCGCCCAGGCCAAGCGTCTCTGAGATGCACTGGGCTACTGTTTAGCTTCCTTGTTTCTTGGAAACTGCAAATTAATAACGTATTTTTTGTTTTAATGTGTGTTTGGCGTCTTTCCTTCATGTAATCTGTTCCCGGCTATGAAATATGATGGTTTTTTTTGTTTACCTTCACTACTTTAGGAGCCAGCAACTTTTATAATGGCTGATAGGACAGGAAGGTGAATATATTGTTGTTTATCAACACGGAGCCCAGAAAAGTAGCTATTACATAAGCGCACTCAGCTAAAAGTTAGTCACTGCTAGGATACAGCGCGCTCATACGTTATAAAATCACTTATTATTTTGATTATGGCTTTGCCGGTGAGGACGAGAAAACACAAGTTTCTTCAGCTATGTCATTGATAGCTGAAGCCATTCATTGATGACGGATGCTGTAGAGCTACCGAATCGTTGGGAGGATGTTGATTGCTGTGTTTCATCTGCTGTTCCCGACAGTCCCATATATTTTGTGCGGGATTAGTATCACGTGAACTTGAGGAATCTCATGCCAATTCTGAATATGTCGTTAGAGCAAAATGATCACTTGCCGTTCAAAAATTCATTTTCATTGACACATTTCGAGCACAGCACATCCTCAGAACATCTGCAAAAGAGCTGTATAGCCATAAACACTAGCGTAATTGACAAGGATCAGTGGGAGTAAATTTCCAAAGGGTATTACAAAAAAATGTCCCCATGGTGGACATTCCAAAAAGAAACAGCTTCATACAGAGTATGAAGTCACATCTGTTAGCCCTCAGCTTCAGTAGTCAAGCGATAGAGAGACATCGTCATAAAACATAATGAACAGAAATTGCCACCAGGAGGCGCTACTTATGCCCACAGAAATACAATATTCATACAAAAGCCGGAGAGTAAACGAAGACGTTGGGGTTCTGTATGAATACTGTATTTTGAGCGATTTGTAATTCTGCCATTGTTTTGGTTCCTGCCCGTATTTTTCTCTCATGTTATTCTTTCTTCCCTCTCCCTACCAGCGCAGTATGTATGGTTGATGCATTGTTGTTATACTCTTGCTTTTATTATGTATATTTAGGTTTACACTTAGGTCACTGTTCGTGTTTCTGCATTACTTTAGTTTCATTTTCGAGTGTTTATTTGTTTTGTGATCGTAAATAGCGTCACAGTAGCAATCCACTCTCGCTGCCTGGCAACAGTCTGTGGTATTTAAGATTTTTAAAGCCACTAGTTGAACCTTGTATGCTTTCATGCACTGATCTGTATAATTTTGCTTTTGTAATGTATTTAAGTTTATGATTTTTTTTTCTTTTACTGTCAAGTTATTCAGCTATTTCCTTGGGCGTAAGTGGCGCTGCTGACTAATATATTTTGGGCCCTTGGTGGCAATTGCTGCTAGTTACGTTTTGTAACTCCGCCTCCCTATTAGTTGGCTACTAATGAAGACAGCTAACGGCTGTGACTCCATACTTTGTATGGAACTTTCACTTTTTGACAATCCATCCACTGGAATACTCTTTTTAATATTCTTTGAAAATGTGTTCTTGGTGGTCAATTACGGTTGTGTTTATGGGCATACACTTTTCTTTGGCAGATATTCTCATGATGGATTGTGACCAAAACGCTTCAATTGTACAGCGAGTGGTCAGATTTTTCTAGCAAGATATTCAGCAGTAGCGTAAGATTCCTCGAGTTTGCATCGTGGTCACTGACCTCATACGCGAGTATAATTCGCACCTTGGCTATCATGTAATTTCTCAGGCCAGTCCAGGTACGACAGTATGACAGGGTATCTAAGTGTTCCCCAAACCAGTGACGTACGCACAGAGCACTGTTATACGGCGCCTGAGTGATCGTTAAACCAGGAATGTATGCATACAGCCCTGTGAAAGGTGCCGAGTTTTGTCAAATCAGTGACATACAAATTCGCTCTTCGTGATTGGGTGCCTCAGTATTCCCCAAACTGATGATGTACACATACAGCCCTGTGATACAGCGCCTGAGTTTTTGTCAAACCAGGGATGCATGCATACAGCCGTGTGATAGGGTGCTTGAGTATTTGTCAAACCAGGGGTGTATGTACAGCTATGTGAAAGGGTGCCTGAGTGTTTGTCAAACCTGTGACATACGTATTCACTCCTTGTGGCAGCGTGTTCGAGTGTTCCCCAAACCGCGGATGTGTTGTATATAGCCCTGTGATAGCGTGCATGAGTGTTCATCAAACCAGTGATGTAAACATTCAGTCCTTGTGATAGAGCAACTGAGTGTCCCCCAGACCAGTGAGGCACGTATACAACTCTGTGGTAGTGTATCTGAGTGTTCATCAAACCAGTGAGATAAGCGTTCAGTACTTGTGATAGAGTGCCTGAGCGTTCTGTAAACCAGGGATATATGTATACGGCCCTGTGATAGGGTACATTTATCGCGAATCTCTTGCCCAACATAAAGTCCCGAGCGACTGGAAAAAAGCGCAGGTGACGCCTGTATATAAGAAGGGTAGAAGGACGGATCCTCAAAATTACAAGCCAATATCCTTAACATCGGTTTGTTGCAGGGTTCTCGAACATATTCTCAGTTCGAATATAATGAATTTCCTTGAGACAGAGAAGTTGCTGTCGATGCATCAGCACGGCTTTAGAAAGCATCGCTCCTGCGAAACGCAACTCGCCCTTTTTTCACATGATATCTTGCGAACCATGGATGAAGGGTATCAGACGGATGCCATATTCCTTGACTTCCGGAAAGTGTTTGACTCGGTGCCCCACTGCAGACTCCTAGCTAAGGTACGGGCATATGGGACTGGTTCCCAAATATGTGAGTGACTCGAAGACTTCTTATGTAATAGAACCCAGTACGTTGTCCTCGATGGTGAGTGTTCATCGGAGGTGAGGGTATCATCTGGAGTGCCCCAGGCAAGTGTGGTAGGTTCGCTGTTGTTTTCTATCTACATAAATTATCTTTTGGATAGGGTGGATAGCAATGTGCGGCTGTTTGCTGATGATGCTGTGGTGTACGGGAAGGTGTCGTCGTTGAGTGACTGTAGGAGGATACAAGATGACTTGGACAGGATTTGTGATTGGTGTAAGGAATGGCAGCTAACTCTAAATATAGATAAATGTAAATTAATGCAGATGAATAGGAAACAGAATCCCGTAATGTTTGAATACTCCATTAGTAGTGTAGCGCTTGACACAGTCACGTCGATTAAATATTTTGGCGTAACATTGCAGAGCTATATGACGTGGGACAAGCATGTAATGGCAGTTGTGGGTAAGGCGGATAGTCGTCTTCGGTTCATTGGTACAATTTTGGGAAGATGTGGTTCATCTGTAGAGGAGACCGCTTATCAAACACTAATACGACCTATTCTTGAGTACTACTCGAGCATTTGGGACGCCTATCAGCTCGGATTGAGGGAGGACATAGAAGCAATTCAGAGCCGGGCTGCTAGATTTGTTACTGGTAGGTCTGATCATCATGCGAGTGTTACGGAAATGCTTTAGGAACTCAGGTCGGAGTGCCTAGAGGAAAGGAGGCGTTGTTTTCGTAAATCACTACTGAAGAAATTTAGAGAACCAGCATTTGAGGCTGACTGCAGTACAATTTTACTGCCGCCAACTTATATTTCGCGGAAAGACCACAAAGATAAGATAAGAGAGATTAGGGCTCGTACAGAGGCATATAGGCAGCCATTTTTCTATCGTTCTGTTTGGGAGTGTAACAGGGAGAGAAGATGTTAGTTGTGGTACGAGGTACCCTCCGCCACGCAACGTCTGGTGGATTGCGGAGTATGTATGTAGATGTATATGTTCATGTAACCAGGGATGTATTTATACAGCCCTATGACAGGTTCCTTAGCGTTCGTCAAACCAAGAATGTATGCACACATTGCTGTGAACAGGTGCCAGAGTGCTCACCAAACCAGGGATGTACGCATACAGCACTTTGAATTCGGCTGTTGTCATTTTAAAGAAACATTAGTATCTACAGCTTACTCATCATGACAGTGCTGAAGAAAGAGCAACACTTGATCACCGGAAATGTTGAAATAATTACTCGGATTGATGTTCATAATATCCTGAAGGAGTGGTCCGAAGTCATGATATAGAAAAAGCTCCCAAAACATTACTGAACCATCTCCGGCCTGGACTACGCCCTTCATACACTGTGAGTTAAACGTATTGAGAGACCGTTAGTGCACTTGACACCTTCCAGTATTAGAAAAACAGCGAAATTGCGCGTCTCGTTAGACACATTACATCCCCCCCCACGGTCAGCTACTTTTCTGTTCAACTGAAGATGTGCAGCTTTGTGATGCTATGAGTAATGGCCTTTTGTGAAGTGGTTGACTCTAAATGTACACTGCATGCAATTCTCTTCGCCATGTCTGCTCGGAAAGTAGTTGACATAGCCCTGCCGAGAGCAGTACTCCATTCCTTGTACACTTGTTGGACAGTCCAGGCTAATACAGCGAGTAATCACGCAACTTTGTTCACGGTGCGGTCACGGCATGCCCAGCCACGAGAGCACGCCTCTGCCACTCTGTCCCGTCTCTATGACGACGAACTACATTGGTTCCATACAGACGACTAGGACGTACACACACATTCACTGAGTCGAGTTAAGTCGGCGTTGGAGCCCGGTATCTGCAGGGACGCAAAGTGACCACTGTTCTTTTGTAAGGTGCTGGTGAGCCCAGCATTGTGGCGTTCGCTGTTTTATTCAATGGTTTGGTATTTAACTAATTTGTAAATGAAAATGATAATCTTATTTTATTACACTGAGTAATTAATAAATAATTTTTCTCCCGGCTATAGATTTGGTCAAGTTGCTAAAGAACTCCAAGTTAACGTCGTGTTGAAGTGTTGTCGGTAAGTTGTGTAAGTGTCACTAAATCACAGTTCATACAACAGATTCTATACAACTATTGATTATGTTGGAAGCAGTTATCTGCAGCAAAATGATCATTAAAACCACCGAATATCAGCCGCGCACAACACTGACGTATGTTACCTGAAACAATATTCCTCGCAACTCGTGCGTAATTAATTTCGGCTCCATACATCAGCTAGAAAAGTTTGTTATAAGGATCGTGCTAAGAACACTGTTCTTAAAGAACCAATCTGATTCGAATTATTTTCATTAAAATGAGTTCGGGACCACCGGTACACATTTATTTTTACACATTTGTATTACCTACGGCATTTATGTCTGCAGAGTTGCGTAATTTGAATTTTCCGCTGAGATCGTTAAGATGGCGGCAGACAATTGATAGAGACTTTCTATTGTTAGAGCAAATAGGATAAGTATTTGAAATGCTTATTAAACTTTACTTTCGTATTGTGCACTACTTAGACTTCATAAAGCAAACATTTGATTTTTTTCTAAGGAAAACACAGACAAAAACGCGATACAAATCGCTATCGTCAGTGGCTGCGCTCCTTCCAGCAGAAAGAAATAATTAACACAGATAATGCTTACTGAGTTACAAATAATTATTCACTCATATTTATAATAATAATGAACTCTATTCTAAAGTAATAATTAACAAATAATTACAATTTCTTAACGGACCTCAGTTTGATATGCGTCCGCAACCTGCAAAAGCGATCCAACAAAATGTAAAAACAAAGGAAGACAAACGCAGATCATAAAAAAAATTTACAATTGTCATTGTATTTGTATGACACACATCGATATGTCCAATTACATCATAAAATATTACATAAATAATTAATACTTATCATCGTTTTCACTGTTTTTTCGTATGTTGAATAGATAATGTTTATAATTGTTGGAGGCATAATTTCCTCTCGTCGCACTGTAGCTAAAATTTATCTCGTGGATGTTACAGCATGCACCGCAAAAAGGTATCCACTACACCTGTTAATTGTTGTCCTGAGTTACCGGTGGTGTCTGTATTCCATATTATTACAACCATGTGTGGTATTCTGTACTGAACCTTTGCGCCCGCCTGCTTTGCAGCAAGAAAAGATTAGGGAGAAATGTGACATTCTCTCATTCAAAGCAGTGGTCCCCGCTGAAGCGAGCAAACATTTAAGTGACGGACGTAAACAAGAAGACGCTTCATTGTCTCAGCGCCCGACACCGTGTGCTGCCTCGGTGGAGAACCGTGGACGAGGCTGCGCCTCTTGACGCCTGGGGCTGCGGTGCAGCTCCATCAACGCTACCCTCCTCCCCCCCTCCCCCGCCCCCCTCACCAACACTGCTCCCACCCACCCTCCCTCCAACTGGCACCAATTACGCGCCCATCCCGCTCCGTCACCTGCGCCCGTAATTACACGCCGACTGCCAAGAGCACAGCCCCGGGGTCACCACCAGAACGCATAGCTGGTGCCCTAATATGGAGCACACCGCATATTACGTATGTGTCGCTGCAAGGACACCGATTGTAACAGCCCGACCACGTGAGCTGCTTTGTGTCCGTTGATGAGGACAGTACGGGGCAGTGTTGCTGGCTACGTCATCTCAATGTCTAGAGTGTACTACACTTATAGAAGTTTCAAAACGGATCTCTGTTCTTCAAGCCCCCCCCCCCCCCCCGTACCTCCTGCATTAGCATCACAGTGATTCGCAGAGTATGTATGCAGACGTACACTACTGGCCATTAAAATTGCTACACCAAGAAGAAATGCAGATGATAAACGGGTATTCATTGCACAAATATCTTATCCTACAACTGACATGTGATTACATTTTCACGCAGTTTGGGTGCATAGATCCTGAGAAATCAGTACCCAGAACAACCACCTCTGGCCTTAATAACAGCCTTGATACGCCTGGGCATTGAGTCAAACAGAGCGTGGATGGCGTGTACAGGTACAGCTGCCCATGCAGCTTCAACACGATACCACAGTTCATTAAGAGTAGTGACTGGCGTATTGTGACGAGCCAGTTGCTCGGCCACCATTCACCAGACGTTTTCAATTGGTGAGAGACCTTGAGAATGTGCTGGCCAGGGCAGCAGTCGATCGTTTTCTGTATCCAGAAAGACCCGTACAGGACCTGCAACATGCGGTCGTGCATTATCCTGCTGAAATGTAGGGTTTCGTAGGGATTGAATCAAGGGTAGAGCTACGGGTCGTAACACATCTGAAATGTAACGTCCACTGTTCAAAGTGCCGTCAATGCGAACAAGAGGTGACCGAGACGTGTATACAATGGCTCCCCATACCATCACTCCGAGTGGTACGCCAGTATGGCGGTGACAAATACACGCTTCCAATGTGCGTTCACCGCGATGTCGCCAAACAGGGATGCGACCATCATGATACTGTAAACGGAACCTGGATTCATCCGAAAAAAATGACGTTTTGCCATTCGTGCACCCAGGTTCGTCGTTGAGTACACCATCGCAGGCGCTCCTGTTTGTGATGCAGCGTCAAGGGTAACCGCAGCCATGGTCTCCGAGCTGATACTCCATGCTGCTGGAAACGTCGTCGAACAGTTCGTGCAGATGGTTGTTGTCTTGGGAACGTCCCCATCTGTTGACTCAGGGATCGAGACGTGGCTGCACGATCCGTTACAGACAGGCGAATACGATGCCTGTCATCTCGACTGCTAGTTCCGTATTACCCTCCTGAACCCACCGATTCCATATTCTGCTAACAGTCATTGGATCTAGACCAACGCGAGCAGCAATATCGCGATACGATAAACCGCAATCGCGATAGGCTACAATCCGACCTTTACCAAAGTCGGAAACGCGATGGTATGCATTTCTCCTCCTTACACTTTGATAAAGGTGGGATTGTAGGCTATCGCGACTGCGGTTTATGGTATCGCGACACTGCTGCTCGCGTTGGTCGAGATCCAATGACTGTTAGCAGAATATGGAATCGGTGGGTTCAGGAGGGTAATACGGAACGCCGTGCTGGATCCCAACGCCCTCGTATCACTAGCAGTCGAGATAACAGCCAGCTTATCCGCATGGCTGTAACGCATTGTGCAGCCACGTCTCGATCCCTGAGTCAACAGATGGGGACGTTTGCAAGACAACCATCATCTGCACCAACAGTTCGACGACGTTTGCACCAGCATGGACTATCAGCTCGGAGACCGTGGTTGCGGTTACCCTTGACACTGCATCACAGACAGGAGCCCCTGCGATGGTGTACTCAACGATGGACCTGGGTGCACGAATGGAAAAACATTTTTTTCAGATGAATCCAGGTTCTCTTTACAGCATCATGATGGTAGCATACGTGTTTGGCGACATCGCGGTGAACGCACATTGGAAGCGTGTATTCGTCATCGCCATCCTGGCGTATCACCCGGCGTGATGGTATGGGGTGTCATTGGTTACACGTCTCGGTCACCTCTTGTTCGCATTGACGGCACTTTGAACGGTGGACGTTACATTTCAGATGTGTTACGAACCGTGGCTCTACCCTTCATTCGATCCCTCCGAAACCCTACATTTCAGCAGGATATTGCACGACCGCATGTTGCAGGTCCTGTACGCGCATTTCTGAATACAGAAAACGTTCGCCTTCTGCCCTGGCAAGCACATTCTCCAGATCTCTCACCAATTGAAACGTCTGGTCAATGGCGGCTGAGCAACTGGCTCGTCACAATCCGGCAGTCCCTACTCTTGATGAACTGTGGTATCGTTTTGAAGCTGCATGGGCAGCTGTACCTGTACACGCCATCCAAGCTCTGTTTGACTCAATGCCCAGGCGTATCAAGGCCGTTATTACGGCCAGAGGTGGTTGTTCTGGGTACTGATTTTTCAGGATCTATGCACCCAAACTGCGTGAAAATGTAATCACATGTCAGTTCTAGTATAATATATTTGTCCAATGAATACACGTTTATCATCCGCATTTCTTCTTGGTGTAGCAATTTTAATGGCCAGTAGTGTATGTTGTTGAGATCAAAATTCCCTGTTGATAACAGGTCAGTGGAAATACGAGAAGGCTCATATGATACTCAATGCTCTCAGAAGAATGTGAGACATGAGAATCACCTGGCATGTACAATGTTCAAATAAATTACGAGAATGCAGCCGGATGACATCGTCGTTAGCCGCTGATACTTCGACAGGAGCACTCTCCGCCGTTTTCAAGGCAAAACTGAAGCGAGAAAGCGCTGTGCAAGGGAATTTGAAACTCCGGTTTTCAGAGAAACTCCGGAAAGACAACGGTCACACACACACACACACACACACACACACACACACACACACACACACACAGTAAACACTAGCGTCATCACAAACCAAAGACGACCGAGATCAGAAGTTATGAAATTAATAATGAACGGGTGAGGTAGCATAAACTCTGTACCTCTGTTTTATTGAAAAGGAAGAGAGCAGGATTCCATGCAGAATTTAAACATAAACCACCACTTCTATTTATAAGGTTACTTACCCACTTAATTTCAACAGCTTCCTTAATAACACCCTCCGTATAGCTGGAAGAGCATGCCAGACTCTCTGTGTTGTTACAGTCCATGGGATGACCGGTGCCGAGATAATGTTTTGCAGTGGTGGGTTTGCTCGGCTGTTGTAAGCGTGGGTGACGCTTATGCTCAGTACAACGGTCCTGCACGGTCCTGATAGTCTGACCAATATATGATACGCCATAACTGCTAGAAATACGGTATACATCCGCCTTACGCAAACCAAGATTATCCTTTATGGAAACTTAAAGGTCCCTGATCTTAGATGGTTTTCGAAAAACACACTTCACATCATATTTCCGGAAGATATCACCAATCCTATTCGAAATACTCCCTGCTAAGACAAAATTCTCATAGACTTTGCTGCCACCTCGGTACTAGCATCTCTTACCGGTGCATAGCTGGTCGAAAGGGCGTCGCACGTATGATCTGTCTTTCACTATAGCCATTCTTACGAAAGCTAACTTCGAGATTGGCTAACTCAGCTGACAAACTCTGTCCAGGAATATACAAAATCCCGTGCCAATGTGGGAAGTCTTATATTGGGCAGACGTGTCGTACGGTCAAAGACAGATGCGACGAACACAAACGTCACACGAGGTTGGGTCATCCAGAGAAATCGGTGGTTGCTGAACACTGCCTTGACACGGGACACGGCATGAATTATGAAGAAACCAAGATCCTCTCGCATGCTTCCACGTACTGCGTCTCCATAATCAAAGAGGCGGTCGAAATACGTATAAGCAGTGACCTAATAAACGGAGACACGGGGTTTCACCTGAGCAGAGCCTCGGAGCCAGCCTTGGCGCAGCCGCAGATTAGCAACCGCACCGAGTCAACGCAGATGGGAAGCCTTACCGCAGATGCTTAAATCCCGCTCGCGAGCGGGGTCCGTCGCTCCCGGCCGCATTTCCCGCGCCGCGGCGCGCTTCCGCAGACCGCGACCCGTTTCTCCAGCAGAGGGCTCTGATTTTCGACGCTGTCCACAATTGGTCTTCGATGACGTTGTGCCCGGCTGGCGCCTGCGCTATTCTAGAAAGCCAGCATATAAATTGGCGAGCTTCTCGGCGACGCGACAGTAGCACATGAAGATGGCGGGAAGTTGTCTCGCTGAAATATTGTAATGTATTGCGAATACATAGAAAGAAGGATCCTTTATTGTATGATTATATGATAGCGGAACAAACACTGGTAGCAGTTACTTCTGTAAAATATCTGGGAGTATGCGTGCGGAACGATTTGAAGTGGAATGATCATATAAAATTAATTGTTGGTAAGGCGGGTACCAGGTTGAGATTCATTGGGAGAGTGCTTAGAAAATGTAGTCCATCAACAAAGGAGGTGGCTTACAAAACACTCGTTCGACCTATACTTGTGTATTGCTCATCAGTGTGGGATCCGTACCAGATCGGTCTGACGGAGGAGATAGAGAAGATCCAAAGAAGAGCGACGCGTTTGGTCACAGGGTTATTTGTTAACCGTGATAGCGTTACGGAGATGTTTAATAAACTCAAGTGGCAGACTCTGCAAGAGAGGCGCTCTGCATCGCGGTGTAGCTTGCTCGCCAGGTTTCGAGAGTGTGCGTTTCTGGATGAGGTATCGAATATATTGCTTCCCCCTACTTATACCTCCCGAGGAGATCACGAATGTAAAATTAGAGAGATTAGAGCGCGCACGGAGGCTTTCAGACAGTCGTTCTTCCCGCGAACCATACGCGACTGGAACAGGAAAGGGAGGTAATGACAGTGGCACGTAAAGTACACTCCGCCACACACCGTTGGGTGGCTTGCGGAGTATAAATGTAGATGTAGATGTAGATGTAGTTTTTACAATATTACCCGGCGTAATTCCCGGGAACCTATCAAGCAAACTCTGTCTTCTTGTTGTGTCTTCCTAAGGTGCACGAGGAACGGGTTCCTCTTCGTCCGAGTGTGAGTAACATTGGTGCTCCGACATGTCGTGTAGCAAAACAAGTTTCTACTCTGTTGTTACCTGTAGTAGTTCGCCGTGAGCGCAACATTAAGAATTCGGCGGATTTCTTATTTCGATTACAAGGAATGCGTCTGAATGAGGCTGCGCAGCCTTATCATAAGAACAGCTTCAGCAGACAAGCGGTCCTTATGTACACCGGGAGTCGGCTGGCTACAACTGTGCACCCGACACTACAGTGTGTCTCATCGTTTACCGTCTTCGAGGCAGCCAGTGTTCTTGACAGGCTGACAAGTAGAACAGTTCTGTTGTTCACCAACATTCAGGTCTTAGAAATGTCAGCTATACTCCTGTACATTTACAGGGTGTTTCAAAAATGACCGGTATATTTGAAACGGCAATAAAAACTAAACGAGCAGCGATAGAAATACACCGTTTTTTGCTATATGCTTGGGACAACAGTACATTTTCAGGCAGACAAACTTTCGAAATTACAGTAGTGACAATTTTCAACAACAGATGGCGCTGCGGTCTGGGAAACTCTATAGTACGATATTTTCCACATATCCACCATGCGTAGCAATAATATGGCGTAGTCTCTGAATGAAATTACCCGAAACCTTTGACAACGGGTCTGGCGGAATGGCTTCACATGCAGATGAGATGTACTGCTTCAGCTGTTCAATTGTTTCTGGATTCTGGCGGTACACCTGGTCTTTCAAGTGTCCCCACAGAAAGAAGTCACAGGGGTTCATGTCTGGCGAATAGGGAGGCCAATCCACGCCGCCTCCTGTATGTTTCGGATAGCCCAAAGCAATCACACGATCATCGAAATATTCATTCAGGAAATTAAAGACGTCGGCCGTGCGATGTGGCCGGGCACCATCTTGCATAAACCACGAGGTGTTCGCAGTGTCGTCTAAGGCAGTTTGTACCGCCACAAATTCACGAAGAATGTCCAGATAGCGTGATGCAGTAATCGTTTCGGATCTGAAAAATGGGCCAATGATTCCTTTGGAAGAAATGGCGGCCCAGACCAGTACTTTTTGAGGATGCAGGGACGATGGGACTGCAACATGGGGCTTTTCGGTTCCCCATATGCGCCAGTTCTGTTTATTGACGAAGCCATCCAGGTAAAAATAAGCTTCGTCAGTAAACCAAATGCTGCCCACATGCATATCGCCGTCATCAATCCTGTGC
Organism: Schistocerca serialis cubense; assembly: GCF_023864345.2. Taxonomy (NCBI): domain Eukaryota; kingdom Metazoa; phylum Arthropoda; class Insecta; order Orthoptera; family Acrididae; genus Schistocerca; species Schistocerca serialis. The sequence continues at coordinate 1,278,939,677 of NC_064638.1, read as the reverse complement.
ACTATATCGTTAGCGAATGTCTCTCGTGCAGCAATGGTAGCGGCCCTGAGGGGTTGCCGCATTTGAATTTTGTATGGATAGAGGTGTAAACTCTGGCGCATGAGACGATACGTGGACGTTGGCGTCATTTGGACCGCAGCCACAACACGGCGAACGGAAACCCGAGGCCGCTGTTGGATCACCTGCTGCACTAGCTGCGCGTTGCCCTCTGTGGTTGCCGTACGCGGTCGCCCTACCTTTCCAGCACGTTCATCCGTCACGTTCCCAGTCCGTTGAAATTTTTCAAACAGATCCTTTATTGTATCGCTTTTCGGTTACATTAAACCTCCGTTGAAAACTTCGTCTTGTTGCAACAACACTGTGTTCTAGGCGGTGGAATTCCAACACCAGAAAAATCCTCTGTTCTAAGGAATAAACCATGTTGTCTACAGCACACTTGGACGTTGTGAACAGCACACGCTTACAGCAGAAAGACGACGTACAGAATGGCGCACCCACAGACTGCGTTGTCTTCTATATCTTTCACATCACTTGCAGCGCCATCTGTTGTTGAAAATTGTAACTACTGTAATTTCGAAAGTTTGTCCGCCTGAAAATGTACTGTTGTCCCAAGCATATTGCAACAAACGGTGTATTTCTATCGCTGCTCGTTTAGTTTTTATTGCCGTTTCAAATATACCCGTCATTTTTGAAACACCCTGTAAGTACTGCGTACCTATTCATCGGCAGCAGTGGGGTGAACTTCTTAGACCACAGTTACCTCGCAGGGTAGTTGTTATTTGGCTGATACATACTTCGGCTACCAAGTACCCAGTAACCATAGACTATTGTAAACTGCCGCAGCAGGGGCGATCCATCAAAGTTGTTCTTCAGTTAGTTAAGTGTTTGTGCTTTATTTAATTGTGGCCGGCCGCTGTTGGCGAGCGGTTCTAGGCGCTTCAGTCCGGAACCGCGCGACTTCTACGGTCGCAAGTTCGAATCCTGCCTCGGGCATGGATGTGTGTGATGTCCTTAGGTTACTTAGGTTTAAGTTGTGTTAATTTCTAGGGGACTGATGACCTCAGATGTTAAGTCCCATAGTGCTCAGAGCCATGTGAACCATTTGAACTTAATTGTGTAGGATTCTCTCTTAAGCTAGTACACAACAAAACATAAAGAGGTATCTCGAACAGAATGATCTCCTCCATGGCGATCAGCATGAATTCTGAAAACATCGATCATATGAAAGACAGCTTGAACTTTGGTTCATACGGCACCAAGAAAGGCTTGCACCAAGGCAGTCAGTTCTATACTTACGAAAAGCTCTTTACTCAGTGCTACACACACAATTGTTAACAGATGATTACGTAGGTTACCAAACTTAATTCGTGACTGTACTGAATGCTTGTCTGTAGGGAGGACGTAGCATATTATCGTAGATGGAGAGTCGTCGACGGGAGTAAGTTCAGGCGTGCCCCAGGGAAGTGCTGTTCATGTTTTGTATGAATGCCCTGCCAATCAATATTAATAGCAATCTCAGACTTTGGCAGGTGACACAGACTGGCGTACTGTCTGGAAAGTTGGACACATATATTGTTGCAACGATTGAGAAATTTTTTTAAATGTACAGAAGTAAAAAATTTTGCTCCTGTCAAAACGAAAAATCGTGGTAGCCTAGGGCTACAACATCGAAGATTTGCAGTTAGAATGAACCAACCAACAGAATTCCTCGATATCACAGTTTGTATGAAATGGAACGATCACACGGGCTCAGTCGTAGGTACGGGATGTGGCAGGTTCCTGTTCAGAGACAGGACGCTGCGAAACTGCGTTCGGTCTACAGAACACCTGTGTGTTTCATCTCAGAACAATGGTCACGTTTGTGAGGCCCGTAACCAAATAGTGCTAATAGGGGACTATAACGTAAGGGCCGCACTAATGTTGACAGATTTGTTTGGCTAGCGAGAGGGTATCGCGGAAGTGCTAATAAATGTGAATTGGCAGACTCTTGAAGACAGACGTAAATTATCCCACGAAGGAACCGATGTTAAGCGAAGAATTTAAACATATTTTCATCCCTCTACGTATCGGTTCCTTGGGGACTGGGAAAGAATTTATGCATTGATTCTTCCCGCGTTCCATACGCAACCTCAACAAGAATATACCCGTAACATTTGCTTTCATGGCAAATACCCTCTCGCATGCGTATCACAGTGATACACAGAGTATATATGCAGACGTACACTACTGGCCATTAAAATTACTACACGAAGAAGAAATGCAGATGATAAACGGGTATGCATTGGACAAATATATTATACTAGAACTGACATGTGATTACATTTTCACGCAATTTGGGTGCATAGATCCTGAGGAATCAGTACCCAGAACAACCTTCTCTGGCCGTAATACCGGCATTGATACGCCCTGGAGCTACCCATGCAGCTTCAACGCGATACAACAGTTCATCAAGGGTAGTGACTGGCGTATTGTGACGAGCCAGTTGGTCGGCCACCATTGACTAGATGTTTTCCATTGGTGAGAAATCTGTAGAATGTGCTGGCCAGGGTAGCAGTCGAACATTTTCTGTATCCAGAATGGATCCCGTACAGGACCTGCAACATGCGGTCGTGCATTATCCTGCTGAATTGTAGGGTTTCGCAGGGATCGAATGGAGGGTAGAGCCACGGCTCGTAACACATCTGAAATGTAACGCCCACTGTTCAAAGTGCCGTCAACGCGAACAAGAGGTGACCGAGACGTGTAACCAATGGCACCCCATACCATCACGCCGGGTGATACGCCAGTATGGCGACGACGAATACACTCTTCCAATGTGCGTTCACCGCGATGTCACCAAACACGGATGCTACCATCATGATGCTGTAAACAGAACCTGGATTCATCCGAAAAAATGACGTTTTGCCATACGTGCACCCAGGTTCGTCGTTGAGTACATCATCGAAGGCGCTCCTGTCTGTGATGCAGCGTCAAGGGTAACCGCAGCCATGGTCTCCGAGCTGATAGTCCATGCTGCTACAAACTTCGTCGAACTGTTCGTGCAGATGGTTGTCTTGCAAACGTCCCCATCTGTTGACTCAGAGATGTAGACGTGGCTGCATGATCCGTTACAGCCATGCGGATAAGATGCCTGTCATCTCGACTGCTAGTGATACGAGGCCGTTGGGATGCAGCACGGCGTTCCGTATTACCCTCCTGGACCCAGAGAATCCATATTCTGCTAACAGTCATTGGATCTCGACCAACGCGAGCAGCAATGTCGCGATACGATAAACCGCAGTCGCGATAGGCTACAATCCGACCTTTATCAAAGTAGGAAACGTGATGGTATGCATTTCTCCTCCTTACACGAGGCATCACAACAACGTTTCACCAGGTAACGCTGGTCAACTGGTGTTTGTGTATGAGAAATCGGTTGGAAACTTTCCTCATGTCAGCACGTTGTAGATGTCGCCACCGGCGCCAACCTTGTGTGAATGCTCTGAAAAGCTAATCATTTGCGTATCACAGCATCTTCTTCCTGTCGGTTAAATTTCGCGTCTGTAGCACGTCATCTTCGTGGTGTAGCAATTTTAATGGCCAGTAGTGCACATCTTCTGTTAGGACGTTGTCTCATTGTTTTGCACCTCTTTGCATCTGTGTGTTACTGTAGGGTGTCGACATGGATTTCAGTGTCCCGGTGAGAGTCCCAGAGAGGCACCGATGGGCCACACAGAGGTTGCGGTTGTCCATGCACTATGCCAATGGCAAAGGACACGCGCCGTTACCGCCGTGTCTGGTGTGCAAGTTGGACGGCACAGCAGCTGCCAGGTGGACGAATCCTTCTGAGCAGCTCGTCGACAAGGATCTGTTTGTATCCGGCGGTCAGCTTGGTACTGCTGGCGAATGTGGGAGGATTCCACGGTGACAGCACATTCGCGCCTGGTGTTCTGTTGTTGAATACCTCTTACTGGTTGTGACGAAATTTTGAGACAGTTGTACTATGAGGATTTGAAGAATGGTATTGTTTGTGACGCTTGATATTTCTTGTGTGTTCAAGACATATTGCGTGTTCGTAGTTTCACTATCTTATCGTCTTATTAAGAATGTAGGAAAAGACAGTTTGCCACTCACCGTAAAGAAGACAGTTTAAGCTGGAGACAGGCACAAATAAAAGACACACAAAGCTTTCGGCCACAGGCTTCATCAGAAAAAGAGAAACACACATAAGCAAGCACACGACATGCACACGTGACGGCCAACTCCAGCATCTCGGGACGGAATTCAAGCACACTTCATGCACACATGAGGACCAGTTCGAGCATCTCGCGCCGTCATCTGTCCATTCCGGTGTGCTTGCTTTTGTGTATGAATGGTGTCTGTTTCTCTTTTGCTGATGTAACCTGTGGCCGAAAGTTTTATGTAAAGTCTTTTGGTTGTGCCTGTCTATAAGTCAACGTGTCTTATTTACGACAGTCTATTTTTGCCTACAGAACAGCTGCCAACATGAGTAACGTAGAATATCCTCGGAGTAGTGAAGCAACTTAAATCATTTAATAAAAGCAAGTCTTCTGGTCCAGACTGTATACCAATTAGGTTCCTTTCAGAGTATGCTGATGCATTAGCTCCATACTTAACAGTCATATACAACCGTTCGCTCGACGAAAGATCCGTACCCAAAGACTGGAAAGTTGCACAGCTCACACCAGTATTCAAGAAAGGTAGCAGGAGTAATCCACTAAATTACAAGCCCATATCGTTAACGATGATATGCAGCAGGATTTTAGAACATATATTGTGTTCGAACATTATGAATTACCTCGAAGGAAACGGTATATTGACACACAGTTAACATGGGCTTAGAAAATATCGTTCCTGTGAAACACAAGTAGGTCTTTATTCACATGAAGTGCCGAGTGCTATTGACAAGGGATTTTAGATCGATTCCGTACTTCTGGATTTCCGGAAGGCTTTTGACACTGTACCATACAAGCTGCTCGTATTGAAATTTGCGTGCGTATAGAATATCGTCTCAGGTATGTGACTGGATTTGTGATTTCGTGTCAGAGAGGTCACAGTTCGTAGTAACTGACGGAAAATCATCGAGTAAAACAGAAGTGATTTCTGGCGTTCCCCAAGGTAGTGTTATAGGCCCTTTTCTGTTCCTTATCTATATAAACGATTTGGGAGACAATCTGAGCAGCCGCCTTCGGTTGTTTTCAGATGACACTGCCGTTTATCGACTAATATAGTCATCAGAAGATCAAAACAAACTGAAAAACGATTTAGAAGAAATATCTGAATGGTGCGAAAAGTTGCTGTTGACCCAGAATAACGAAAAGTGTGAGGTCATCCACATGAGTACTAAAAGGAATTCGTTAAACTTCGGTTACACGATAAATCAGTCCAATCTAAAAGCCGTAAATTCAACTAAATACCTAGGTATTGCAATTACGAACAACTTAAATCGGAAGGAAAGCATAGAAAATGTTGTGGGGAAGGCTAACCAAAGACTGCGTTTTATTGGAAGAACACTTAGAAAATGTAACGGATCTACTAAGGAGGCTGCCTACACTACGCTTCTGCGTCCTCTTTTAGAATACTGCTGCGCGGTGTGGGATCCTTTCGAGATAGGACTGACGGAGTACATCGAAAAAGTTCAAAGAAAGGCATCACGTTTTGCATTATCGCGAAATATGGGAGAGAGTGTCACAGAAATGATACAGGACTTGGGATGGAAATCGTTAAAACAAAGGCGTTTTTCGTTTGCAAGGGAATCTTCTCGCGAAATTCCAATCACCAACTTTCTCCTCCGAATGCGAAAATATTTTGTTGACACCTTCCTACATAGGGAGGAACGATCACCGTGATAAAATTAGGGAAATCAGAGCTCGTACGGAAAGATATAGGTGTTCATTTTTTCCGCGCGCTATACGAGATTGGAATAATAGAGAATTGTGAAGGTAGTTCGATGCATCCTCTGCGAGGCACTTAAATGTGATTTGCAGAGTATCCATGTAGATGTAGATGTAGATTCCAGTCTGGAGTTTCCATTGTTTGGTTTTATCCACTTATTAAATGTTCATATGCTTGACTAAGTGAGTAAATCATTTTGCTTCATGTATTATGCCAATAAAGCAGGTTGTTACAGCCATCGCCAGTTTCCTTTTGTAGTTTGATGAATCCCTTCGCCGGCCGTTCTGGCCGAGCGGTTCTAGGCGCTTCAGTCTGGAACCGCGCTGCTGCTACGATCGCAGGTTCGAATCCTGCCTCGGGCATGGATGTGTGTGATGTCCTTAGGTTAGTTAGGTTTAAGTAGTTCTAAGTCTAGGGGACTGATGACCTCAGATGTTAAGTTCCATAGTGCTGAGACCCCTTTGAATCCCTTCATTAATCTATCTATGTGAGTTGTAGCAGCCATACAGTCGTGCTTAGTCGGGCGAAGGCTAGGTAATCTCATTTAATAAGAAGTTCTCCACTGTGCGACACCGTTTCTGTTAAATTTACATCATCTGATGGACAGCTCGCCTTCCCTGTGGGTCACATGGGATCGGATCGTCTTGTGGCTACGCTAAACAGCTCAACCGACGTCTCACACTAACTACATGTGAACATGCGATTTCATTAAAACACCCTGAACGTGTACACTTTTCATACGAAATTTTTGTACAATAAATAATCTATAACGCTATCGGACTGCTGTTTCATAAACATACACTCCTGGAAATTGAAATAAGAACACCGTGAATTCATTGTCCCAGGAAGGGGAAACTTTATTGACACATTCCTGGGGTCAGATACATCACATGATCACACTGACAGAACCACAGGCACATAGACACAGGCAACAGAGCATGCACAATGTCGGCACTAGTACAGTGTATATCCACCTTTCGCAGCAATGCAGGCTGCTATTCTCCCATGGAGACGATCGTAGAGATGCTGGATGTAGTCCTGTGGAACGGCTTACCATGCCATTTCCACCTGGCGCCTCAGTTGGACCAGCGTTCGTGCTGGACGTGCAGACCGCGTGAGACGACGCTTCATCCAGTCCCAAACATGCTCAATGGGGGACAGATCCGGAGATCTTGCTGGCCAGGGTAGTTGACTTACACCTTCTAGAGCACGTTGGGTGGCACGGGATACATGCGGACGTGCATTGTCCTGTTGGAACAGCAAGTTCCCTTGCCGGTCTAGGAATGGTAGAACGATGGGTTCGATGACGGTTTGGATGTACCGTGCACTATTCAGTGTCCCCTCGACGATCACCAGTGGTGTACGGCCAGTGTAGGAGATCGCTCCCCACACCATGATGCCGGGTGTTGGCCCTGTGTGCCTCGGTCGTATGCAGTCCTGATTGTGGCGCTCACCTGCACGGCGCCAAACACGCATACGACCATCATTGGCACCAAGGCAGAAGCGACTCTCATCGCTGAAGACGACACGTCTCCATTCGTCCCTCCATTCACGCCTGTCGCGACACCACTGGAGGCGGGCTGCACGATGTTGGGGCGTGAGCGGAAGACGGCCTAACGGTGTGCGGGACCGTAGCCCAGCGTCATGGAGACGGTTGCGAATGGTCCTCGCCGATACCCCAGGAGCAACAGTGTCCCTAATTTGCTGGGAAGTGGTGCGGTCCCCTACGGCACTGCGTAGGATCCTTCGGTCTTGGCGTGCATCCGTGCGTCGCTGCGGTCCGGTCCCAGATCGACGGGCACGTGCACCTTCCGCCGACCACTGGCGACAACATCGATGTACTGTGGAGACCTCACGCCCCACGTGTTGAGCAATTCGGCGGTACGTCCACCCGGCCTCCCGCATGCCCACTATACGCCCTCGCTCAAAGTCCGTCAACTGCACATACGGTTCACGTCCACGCTGTCGCGGCATGCTACCAGTGTTAAAGACTGCGATGGAGCTCCATATGCCACGGCGAACTGGCTGACACTGACGGCGGCGGTGCACAAATGCTGCGCAGCTAGCGCCATTCGACGGCCAACACCGCGGTTCCTGCTGTGTCCGCTGTGCCGTGCGTGTGATCATTGCTTGTACAGCCCTCTCGCAGTGTCCGGAGCAAGTATGGTGGGTCTGACACACCGGTGTCAATGTGTTTTTTTTCCATTTCCAGGAGTGTATTTAAGATCAGGAGCTGCTTACATTGGGGCCTGGATGAATATCTGAGTGAACTGAACATCACTATTAGTTCTCGAAGTTTCATAGCCTCCCAACACAAGAACAAGAAACATAACAATCTCATCGAACATAACGTAGTAAACAGCAAGTAGACTCGGAGTCTCTGGAGCACAGCTTATCTTCTCTACTACAAAGGCGTGCAGATAATTGCTGCAGACTTCTGCTAACTGGAGTTCGGCTTCGTACCGATGAAGGCAGTTTTCGCATTAAATTTCGTCCTTACACTAAATACAGATTGGAGAGTGAATACCAAAGCGTGTATGTAATCGCATTTTCAGCATGTGGTTCATTGAGTGACGTGGAAGGAAAATAAATCGTAGGTACATTAGGTAAACTTCTGATTACTGAAACTCATTTCAAAATCTATACCAAATGAAAAATTACACTTTCCTTGTGTGTTGTCTTCAAGGTACGCAGGTCACGATACAAGAAAAAGTAACCAAAGAAAATTTTTAGACACATCAACTGATCCTGAACACAGTTAAATTACGGGAATGCTATGTAGCAAGACAGCTTACCATACTGATGCCAAAGAAAGACCGATACTGTACCACGTGCACAGACCACGATCTACTTCTTTTAGCAGCGGAAGTTAATTTTGAACAGAAATTAAGTTATATTTGAAGACCTGAAAATGCTGCAAACCAAACATTACGCAACGCCACAGGTGAAAGCCGCCCCCTCATCGTACTTCTTGTAGCTCGTTGCATGAGACTGGTCACCAGAAAGCAGCCACAGTCCAAATACCCGACATTCATAACCTAGCTGCCGCACCATTCGTCCGTAGCAAAACGTGGAAGCGGCGGGACGAACCAAAAACCAAGAAAATAAACCGAACCAGAATGTTTTGTTCACCATTCAATAGGGCTCACAAAAAAAGCGACGTGTTTAGGCCGTACATACTGGCTCCCTGGCTTAGCAGACATGACTGCACGCGACTAGTCGAAGACATTAAGCAATCGCTGACCTGGTACAGAATGAGTTTGTAACAGACTCGCGTCTCAGAGCTCACTTAAGAATGAATAGCTTCATAGTTGACATTTTATCTAGTGAGTATTTAATAACAAGCGAACACCCTGTGGGGCGGCGGGTGGAATTATTGTTGTATAAAATGCTCCTATTATTTATTTAATGTTGTTGTTTGCCGTTCTCAACATTGGCTCCCTAACTACAATATTGGCAACCAGAAAGTAATTAGCAAAACGTGAAGCCTGTAATTAGAATTCCTAGTACCCACTTCATCTGAGAAATACACTTATAGCTACAGCTTATAGCTCTGAGGAATTAGGAGATTGTCTGGGACTCATAATCAAAAACGATTCTCTCTAAAATGGTCACTATATTCTGAAAGACACAGACCAAAAAAGAATCCACACAATCCAACTACCAGAGCAGTTCAGAGTCTAATGCACTGATGCAACTATAACTGTTCAAATTAAAGGTTTAAGTGAATGCTCGCCATAATTTGATGATAATGTTCATCAAACGCCACGCTAAATAATGGTAGAATGTCTGTCCCGCGGCGGCACGTGAAAAAACGAAACTTACCCCAACCGCCTTACAATGAACTCATTTCTTTTATTTATTTTCGTTTGACATCGTCACTGGAAAAGTGAACTAATTTACATGTGTGAAAGTCCAACTGTGGCCAGTCATTAGATTACAGTTCTTTTCAACGAAAGGAATTCTAAACAAGAAAAAAAATAGCTTCATACATCGAAAATACTGCTGAGCTTAAACTTTTTTAAACATGCACGTTACAAAAGATAAATATTCCCCTCTTGGAACTGAAACGAGAAACTTTATCAGATATAAAAATTTTATTTGATAAAACAAGTATCTCTCTTTCGCCTCTTCTTCTGTCCCCCACTCCCTCCCCCAACGTGACCAATCGCACGATATTTCATTAACATTCAGTGCTCCTCACCGCATAGTCAACCAAGATACCTAAAGAAGAGCACCAATATGTTTATAGTTTCTTGTAAAAGCAACCCAGTACAAACGTAACTTCCTCAGATTTACAAATAAGGTAAAGAAGCACGAATTCTGTTGCTGCTGGACCATGAAGTTGCTTTTGTATGTCAATCCTTAAAACAGGTGGAAACTTAAGTTCAGGAGTACACTATTTGTTAAGAAGTCTAATGAATTGCACAATTAATTGATTGCAGAAATCTCTCAGAACAATGTGTGTTGGTCAACTACCGCCAATAGTTTCACATTTTCCTGTGTCAGAGAGGGAGACACCACCATTATGAGTATGCGTGCAACAAATGGTTCAAATGGCTCTGAGCACTATGGGACTCAACTGCTGTGGTCATAAGTCCCCTAGAACTTAGAACTACTTAAACCTAACTATCCTAAGGACAGCACACAACACCCAGCCATCACGAGGCAGAGAAAATCCCTGACCCCGCCGGGAATCGAACCCGGGAACCCGGGCGTGGGAAGCGAGAACGCTACCGCACGACCACGAGATGCGGGCTTGCGTGCAACAGACCTGGCGTTGGCCGTGCCTAGCTGACGTGACGTCACCAACAAGCGCCGAGGCCTTCCTCTGAGTCGGTGTTGGGTTATGGGAGTCGTGCGTCAGCCTCCCGCCAGGAGCAGGGTGGTTGGTTGGTTCATTCGGGGGAGGGGATCAAACAGCGAGGTCATCGGCCCCATTGGACTGGGGAAGGACCGGGGAGGAAGTTGGCCGTGCCCTTTCAAAGGAACCATCCCGACATTTGCCTGGAGCAATTTAGGGAAACCACCGAAAATCTAAATCAGGATGGCCGGCAGGAGCAGGACCTGACAGTCAGTACGGCTAGACACAGCAACGCATGCGCAGTTAGTGACTGTCGGTAGTGGGGCATTACACGGGTGTGCACTCGAGAATAAATTTTGTTTCCTTCTATACATGCCCCTGATTCTTTACTAGCATGAAGACCGTGTTAAACGTTAGCACCACAACTGCATCAGAGCGAATGCGCGCTGGACATTGTTACTGGTGAGGATTTGCGTTTGGAAACATTCAACACTGTGTCCACTGATATCTAGTTCGCCCCTGGTCGTGTTCTGATTATATCCACACATCGTTTGCGTTCTGTGTGAGCTGTTGGTATTATTTATTGATCTTAAACAAACTCAAGCTTATGTAGCCTATTTATGTTTACTGTTGTCCGTTGAAGCAACTTTTTTTTTCTTTTTTTTTTTTTTTTTTTTTTTTTTTAATTTCGCTTTAGACCTCACCGAATTGTACTAACTGCAGTGTTTCAGCTGATGTTGTTAATAATTGTTCTCAATTGCTGTATTACTGAGAATTTGACTGCATATTTATTAACGTAATTGGTGTGTTCTGGGATCAAGAACAGTTCTCACTACTGTTTATAAGTGTCACAATGCTATTTCCTGTAGTGTGTTTCGGCGGTTCGTGTGGTGTCAGGAGAATCTATTTGTGTCAGTTCTGTCAAGAGTGATTTGCCTACAGTTACTTTCACTTGAAAAATATCTCTCGCAGAATTTCCATGTTGTAAAATATCTATCTTACATTAATCAGACGTCAGATTATTAGCTGTAATCTTTGTCCAGAAAAAGAAGGAAGGAAACAACTTGTTTTATCTACACGTTACGTGACTCTTTCGATTCAGTAAAATTATTTTTTGCATTTTAAATGAGTTGGTATAAATTTTGATTCAACTCAGATTCAAGATAAGTTACAAGAATTGAGGCATTTTTCCTGCAAGGTTTATTGCGCTACCAGGTCAGATTTGGTGTAAATAACAGTTAACTTATTGTACACCCCTTTTTTATTTTACAAAAAGTGCATATAATTTTATCTGATGCACTATTTGGTTGTTATAACATGCCAAAAAATAAGCATTACCGTGTGGCATTGTTGGCCGGAAGGCCTCTTCCGGGGGAGTACGGCCTCCCCGCGGGGTTGTAAGTGTTATTTCATGTGACGCCACAATGGGCGGCTTCCGCGTCGGTGACGATGGGGACAACACATTACCGACTCCACGGGAGGAGAAAATCTCCAATCCGGTCGGGAATCGACCCCGGGCCCGCTGCATCGTGGGCAAGCACGTATCCACTCACCTAAGCATGCGGACATAGCAACACGTCTGTGCATTAAAGCCAATATCTTATGACAATTTTAAATTTGGTTTCTGGGCTATCCGACCTTCCCACTCTCTCTAACTCTTGCTTACCTTGCCCAACAATTAATTAACTGCGTTCAACAATGTTCTCATTTCAGAGTCGCTCTACAGCACTACCAGCCAATTGTCATTTTTCGCTTTAAATAACGCGGTCTTGTTCTAGAACAGTTCAACTTTCATGGGCACGTAATGACAGTTGCGGAGAAAAGTATACACACTTACACAGAATTTTAATTTTTGGTTAGGACAATGGAGAACACTGATCAAGAAAAAGAGTAAAATCGTTCTACGATTCCAATACGAGCAACGTTTCGGGAGTTTTGCCCTGGTTACGAGACGAATGCTGGAACTAGAAATGCCCTCCAAAACATTCTCTATTTGGAGTTCCTCTGTCACAGTCCCAAACTGTTGGGAATTTGGACTGAAAAGGACGTCTTACAGCAATCCACCTTGCCTCTTACGAGCTGGGAAAGAAATAAAAACAAGAAGTAAATAAGCACCTTTAGGAACAGTGTTCCTGGCAAACAGCTATCAAAATTTGGAATAAAAATTTTTAAATAATAGAGTCTAAGATAGCATTTAAGTTTGCAAAAGTTAAGATTTGTTAATCAGGTGACTGGTTGTGGTCGTGGTACGATCATCATCAGACCATTATAACTCCACGATGACGGCTGGAGAGAGTGTCGGGGAGCAGACCGCCATGCAGCGACGATGAACGCTGTACTGTGGCTGTTCCACGTAAACGTCGTTCAACAAACAGGTCGTGTTTCAACATTTTTTGAAGTTGTTAAGAGCTTCGATTGCTCAAAAAGTTACATGTCAGCAAAATAATACGAATAACAAACTTCATTGTTGTTGTTGTTGTGGTCTTCAGTCCTGAGACTGGTTTGATGCAGCTCTCCATGCTACTCTATCCTGTACAAGCTTCTTCATCTCCCAGTACCTACTGCAACCTACATCCTTTTGAATCTGCTTAGTTTATTCATCTATTGGTCTCCCTCTACGACTTTTACCCTCCACGCTGCCCTCCAATACTAAATTTGTGATCCCTTGATGCCTCAGAACACGTCCTACCAACCGGTCCCTTCTTCTTGTCAAGTTGTGCCACAAACTCCTCTTCTCCCCAATTCTATTCAATACCTCCCCATTAATTATGTGATCTACCCATCTAATCTTCAGCATTCTTCTGTAGCACCACATTTCGAAAGCTTCTATTCTCTTCTTGTCCAAACTATTTATCGTCCATGTTTCTCTTCCATACATGGCTACACTCCATACAAATACTTTCAGAAACGACTTCCTGACACTTAAATCTATACTCGATGTTAACAAATTTCTCCTCTTCAGAAACGCTTTCCTTGCCATTGCCAGTCTACATTTTATATCCTCTCTACTTCGACCATCATCCGTTATTTTGCTCCCCAAATAGCAAAACACCTTTACTACTTTAAGTGTCTCACTTCCTAATCTAGTTCCCTCACCATCACCCGACTTAAATCGACTACATTCCATTATCCTCGTTTTCCTTTGTTGATATTCATCTTATATCCTCCTTTCAAGACACTGTCCATTCCGTTCACTGCTTTTCCAACTCCTTTGCTGTCTCTGACAGAATTACAGTGTCATCGGCGAACCTCAAAGTCTTTATTTCTTCTCCATGGACTCTAATACCTACTCCGAATTTTTCTTTTGTTTCCTTTACTGCTTGCTCAATATACAGATTGAATAACATCGGGGAGAGGCTACAACCCTGTCTCACTCCCTTCCCAACCACTGCTTTCCTTTCATGCCCCTCAACTCTTATAACTGCCGTCTGGTTTCTGTAGGAATTGTAAATAGCCTTTCGCTCCCTGTATTTTATCCTTGCCACCTTCATAATTTGAAAGAGAGTATTCCAGTCAACATTGTCAAAAGTTTATTCTAAGTATACAAATGCTAGAAAAGTAGGTTCGTCTTTCCTTGATCTTTCTTCTAAGATAAGTCGTAAGGTCAGTATTGCCTCACGTGTTCCAACATTTCTACGGAAGCCAAACTGATCTTCCCCGAGGTCGGCGTCTACCAGTTCTACCATTCGTCTGTAAAGAATTCGCGTTAGTATTTTGCGCTGTGACTTATTAAACTGATAGTTCACTAAATTTCAAATCTGTCAACACTTGCTTTCTTTGGGATTGGAATTATTATATTCTTCTTGAAGTCTGAGGGTATCTCGCCTGTCTCATACGTCTTGCTCACCAGATGGTAGAGTTTTGTCGGGACTGGCTCTCCCAAGGCCGTCAGTAGTTCTAGTTGAATGTTGTCTACTCCGGGGGCCTTGTTTCGACCCAGGTCTTTCAGTGCTCCGTCAAACTCTTCACGCAGTATCATATCTCCTATTTCATCTTCATCTACATTCTGTTCCATTTCCATAATATTGTCCTCAAGTACATCGCCCTGGTATAGACCCTCTATGTACACCTTCCACCTGTCTGCTTTCCCTTCTTTGCTTAGAACTGGGTTTCCATCTGAGCTCTTGATATTCACACAAGTGGCTCTCTCTTCCCCAAAGGTCTCCTCATTTTTCCGGTAGGCAGTATCTATCCTACCCGTAGTGAGATAAGACTCTACATCCTTACATTTGTCCTCTAGCCATCCCTGCTTAGCCATTTTGCACTTCCTGTCGATCTCGTTTTTGAGACGTTTGTATTCCGTTGTGCCTGCTTCATTTACTGCATTTGTTATATTTTCTCCTTTCATCAATTTAACTCAATATTTCTTCTGTTACCCAAGGATTTCTACTAGCCCTCGTCTTTTTACCTACTTGATTCTGCTGCCTTCACTACTTCATCCCTCAGAGCCACCCATTCTTCTTCTACTGTATTTCTTTCACCCATTGCTGCCAATTGTTCCCTTACGCTGTCCCTGAAACTCTGTACAACCTCTGGTTCTTTCAGTTTATCCAGGTCCCATCTCTTTAAATTCCCACCTTTTTGCAGTTTCTTCAGTTTTAATCTACAGTTCATAACCAATAGATTGTGGTCAGAGTCCACATCTGCCCCTGGAAGTGTCTTACAATTTAAAACCTGATTCCTGAATCTCTGTCTTACCATTATATAGTCTATCTGAAACCTTCCAGTATCTCCAGGGTTCTTCTATGTATACAACCTTCTTTTATGATTCTTGAATCAAGGGTTAGCTATGCTTATATTATGCTCTGTGCAAAATTCTACCAGACGGCTTCCTCTTTCATTTCTTACCCCCAATCCATACTCACCTACTATGTTTCCTTCTCTCCCTTTTCCTACTATCGTATTCCAGTCACCCATGACTACTAAATTTTCGTCTCCCTTCACTATCTGAATAACTTCTTTTATCTCATCATACATTTAATCAATTTCCTCATCTGCAGAGCTAGTTGGCATACAAACTTGTACTACAGTAGTAAGCATGGGTTTCGTGTCTATCTTGGCCACAATAATGCGTTCACTATGCTGTTTGTAGTAGCTCACCCGCACTCCTATTTTTTTATTCATTATTAAACCTACTCCTGCATTACCCCTATTTGATTTTGTATTTATAACCCTTTATTCACATGACCAAAAGTCTTGTTCCTCCTGCCACGGAACTTCACTAATTCCCGCTATATCTAACTTTAACCTACCCATTTCCCTTTTTAAATTTTCTAACCTACCTGCCCGATTAAGGGATCTGACATGCCACGCTCCGATTCGTAGTACGCCAGTTTTATTTCTCCTGATAAAGACGTCCTCTTGAGTAGTCCCAGCCCGGAGATCCGAATGGGGGACTATTTTACCTCAGGAATATTTTACCCAAGAGGACGCCATCATCATTTAACCATACAGTAAAGCTGCATGCCCTCTGGAAAAATTACGGCTGTAGTTTCCACTTGCTATCAGCCGTTCACTGTACCAGCACAGCAAGGCCGTTTTGGTTATTGTTACAAGGCCAGATCAGTCAATCATCCAGACTGTTGCCCCTACAACTACTGAAAAGGCTGCTGCCCCTCGTCAGGAACCACACGTTTGTCTGGCCTCTCAACAGATACCCCTCCGTTGTGGTTGCACCTACAGTACGGCCATCTGTATCGCTGAGGCACGCAAGCCTCCCCACCAACGGCAAGGTCCATGGTTCATAATAACAATAAATGATAACAATAATAATAATCAGACTGAAAATAACAATTATATATATATATATATATATATATATATATATATATATATATATACAAACAAAGATGATATGACTTACCAAACGAAAGCGCTGGCAGGTCGATAGAGACACAAACAAACACAAACGTACACACAAAATTCAAGCTTTCGCAGCCAACGGTTGCTTCATCAGGAAAGAGGGAAGGAGAGGGAAAGACGAAAGGATGTGGGTTTTAAGGGAGAGGGTAGGGAGTCATTCCAATCCCGGGAGCGGAAAGACTTACCTTAGGGGGAAAAAAGGACAGGTATACACTCGCACACACACCCATATCCAACCGCACATACACAGACACAATCATTTTTCCTATGTGGAATGTTTCCCTCTATTATATATATATATATACCTGTCCTATATATATATATATATATATATATATATATATATATATATATATAACTCCGCTGTACCGGTCCCAAGCCCGGGGCCTCATTATGCAAGTGATGAGGAAGGAGGAGGGGGAGGAGTAACAACCTCGTTTATAAAACCAGAGTTCACCTGGCCCGGGTGATAGTACTCTGTCAGGGCCCCTTTGCTAGGGTTACAGCGAAGACCTCAACGGTAGTGAAGGCGGAGAGAACGAATCTCGGTACGGTGGAACTAGCGGAAGAGGCACATAATACAATAAATCCACCCTGCGTCTGACTTGTAACAAGCGGCACTGTGGTCGGCGTCTGTTCACCAGAGGTGCGGCCGTAATACAAATGCTGGAACTAACCACTCCAGTCTTAACCACTGAGCTTTTCTGAGCTCAACCCTTTGATTCTAAGTACTATTATGGAGCGTTTTAGTAATTAAAAAATTACCCCAGGTGGTAACAAATCCTCCGCCATCAGTGGCGCAACTAGTCTATCGGATTCTGGGGAGACTAGGCTGAAACGCTATATCCCAAACCAGAGGAAATCGAAGTCTTTTGACCGACTCATGCCCAAGGTCGAAACATTTTTTGGAACTATCAATATTAACTCTCTCTTGACACCAGGAAAACTCTATAAATTAGGAGACACACTAAAAGAACAAAATATCAAAATTTTAGCCCTGCAAGAAACAAGGTTGCCTGATGAGAATACCATGGATTTTGGAAACTACCGATTGTTTAAAAGTAAAACCGACAAAAGAATTCTTAAAAACACTCCGCATCTGGGTGTTGCATTCGCAATTTCGCAAGACATTCTTGGCTCCGTAATCGAAGTAAATCCAGTAAACAACAGACTAATGACAATTTCCATGAAATGTGCAAATAAAATGTACTGTTTAATTAACGCACACATGCCCATCAACCAGGAGAATAAAACAAATCCAGAAAAAGTAAATGAGTCATGGGAAGTGTTAGAGAATACAGTCTCCAAAATTCCTCAAAATTATGTAAAGATTTTAATGGGTGATTTTAATGCACAGTTAGGGAAAGAGAGAAAATTTAGAAAAACGGTCGGTGAATTCCCTGCACATAAATGGACCAATCAAAATGGAAAGAGGCTGGTAGAATTTTGCAGAAATTTCAGTCTCAAAATTATGTCAAGTCATTTTAAGAAAAAACCTTCAAAACAAAAGACATGGCGATCACCTAACAAGGACATAGGTGAAATCCAAATTGACCATATTGCAATCTCGTATCCATGTCACAAAGAAATTTTAAATGTTCAAGTTCGTAAAGGCGCCAATATTGACTCAGACCATTACTTAACCCGTGTGAAACTAAAGCTAAAACCCCAAAATTTCAACAAAAGGACACCATTAATCCCCAAATTTGACACCAGTAAAATCCAACCATCATTATTAGCAGACGAATTTGACAAAACAAGTGCACAAAATTGGGAACAACTCAAACACAAGATTATCAAAACAGCTCAAGATCAAATTCCTTTACGAAAACACAAGAAACATGCTTGGTGGAATGAAAACTGTGATCATGCAATCAAAGCCAGACAAGAGACATTTAAAGCATGGAATAGCAACAAGACAGAAGACACATATGATACATTCCTGACAACTAGAAAAGACACTTCAAAACTAATTAGACAAACAAAAAGACAATATGAGAATAGTCAACTCTTAGAAATTGAAGAAGATTTTCAGAAATACAATACCAGAAATTTTTATAAAACTTTTAAAACCAAAATAAAGGGGTACCAACCCCAGAATCTTTGCTTCAAGAAGGAAAATGGACAGTTGGCTCTTAACAACCAAGAAAATTGCAAAGAACTTTCTAAATATTTTAAGAATCTTCTAAATTGCCCCGAGCCCACAGAAAGATTTCCACCAAAAATTCCCCAACAATGCAATCCAGTTTCACTTGCACCAAATGAAGAGGAAATCATTAAAGAAATTCATAGGTTGAAAAACAACAAAGCATCTGGTGAAGATGGAATTGTTGAAGAACTTTTAAAGGCAGTTGGTCCAAAAACCGTTAAAGAAATTACTTCAATCATGCAAAACATTTGGCAAACTGAAAAAATTCCTGATGAATGGAAAACCGCCTTGATTCACCCACTTCATAAGAAGGGAGACAAAACTGATGTTAATAATTACAGAGGAATTTCTCTTCTTCCAGTCACATACAAAATCCTCTCTCAATGTCTTCTGAACCGAGCACAACAACAACTTGAATGGAAAATTGGCGAATATCAAGCAGGTTTCAGGCCAAATAGATCTTGCCCAGAACAGATTTTAGTCCTCAAACTAATTCTCAGACATCAAAAAATTTACAATAAAAAACTAGTTTGTACCTTTGTAGATTTTAGAAAGGCTTATGACTCAGTGGATCGTGAATCTCTTTTCCAAATTGTGAAAGAACAAGGCCTGGATCCTAAAACCACGGCAATTATCAGAGACACGCTAACTGGTACAAAATCAAAAGTAAAGTTCAGAGGAGAAATTTCAGAATCCTTTGAAATAAAAACAGGCGTGAGGCAAGGTGATGGACTCTCTCCGTTGCTATTTAACTGCGTTCTAGAAAAAGTAATACAAGAGTGGCGCGAACGAAAATTGGAGTTCAAAATTGACCAACCAGTGAAATTAGGACGAACAATTTTCGAACAGACTGTTTGGCCTTTGCAGACGACTTGGTTATTCTAACGCAGGACATCCAAATTGCTCAGAAACAAATAGAAATTCTTAAAGAAACAGCAGAAAGAGTAGGTCTCCAAATCTCATTTGAAAAAACACAGTATATGACTAGCAACAAACTGGCACCCATACTTTTGGAAACTAAGTATGGAAAAATCAAAAGAGTTTCGCAATTCAAATATTTAGGTGACACAATCTCAGAGACTGGTCTAGAAAAAATTGGAAATGAAATTCGTTGTCAAAAGATGGAGACAGCTTTTAGACTTACAAAAGACATCTACAACAAAAAATGTCTCTCGAGGTACTCGAAATTGAGACATTACAACACGGTCATAAAACCAGAGTGCCTTTATGGGGCTGAAACGCTAATTTTAAACAGAAAAAAGGCCATTCAAGAAATCCAAAAAAGAGAAAGAAAAGTAATCAGAAAAATTCTAGGTCCAAAATATACTGAAGAAGGAACATACAGGCTAAGAGCAAATAGTGAAATTCAACAATACACCAGCATATATTCGGATATGAAAAAACGCAGATTAAAATTTTATGGGCATATTAAAAGAATGGATGCTACCAGACTAACTAAACAAGTAGTGGAATTCTACGAAAATCGAAGTAAAGCTAAATTTGAGACAATAAAATGGATTGCTGCTATAAAAGAGGACATGAAAGAGGCAGATATAAAACAAGATGAAATTCAAGACAGAAAATTATTTAGGCAAAAAATTCATGACTGGGTAGTTGGTCAAGCTGAAAAACCAAAGAAAACTGGAACCACATGGTCTGATGAAAGGAAAAGAGCTCATTCCGAGAGAATGAAAACAATTTGGGCAGAGAGAAAGTCTAAAAGAAAATAACTGAATGCCCTGTGATTGTACTTCGCGTGGTCCAGTAGGGCCCAAACGTGAATAATAATAATAATAATAATATATATATATATATATATATATGTGTGTGTGTGTGTGTGTGGTGTGTGTGTGTGTGTAAGGCTGGTAGCTAACGTACTGTATAGGGGAATATTATTACAGAAACGAGATTAGCGATAAATTTAAAATCTAATTGGGGGCCCCGAAATAGACAAACTCAGAGAATTTCTAACCAAAATAACACATCATGGACGAAGCAAGGAGAGCATTACAAGCAAATGAGTAGAGGCTAAAAGGGCTTTCCTGGCCAAAAAAGGCTACTAATAGCAAAAATCGGCCTTAATTTAAGAAAGAAGTTTTTGAGAATGTTCGCCTGAAGGACATCATTGTATGCAAGTGAACCATGGACTATGGGAAAGCTGGAAATGGAAAGGATAAGTGCCTTTGAGTTAGATGTACTGGTAAAGTAAGAAATGTCTTCTGTAGAGTCGAAAAGAAGACGAATATGTGCATAACATTGACAGGAAGAAAGGACATCATGATGGGAGTTTTCTAAGACACCTTGAACTTGAAGAAGTCGTAGAGGTTAATAACCGTAGGGGAAGCCAGAGATTGTAACAAATAATCGAGGTCGTAGGGTTTGAGTGATGCTCTGAGACGCGTAAGTTAATGCAGGAGAGACAGTGGAAACTGCTCTTGAAAGGCATGAGAATCAGCAATGATAAACGAAGTGAGAATGCAAAAAGCAATGGAGACCACTGAATTGGAAGCACATGATGTTATCCAGAGGATACGTGGCCTGTAATTGAAACAGTGTCATGATTATCTCTCCGCTGGAAAAAGATTCCGAATTAGGCCCAAATTCAGATTTTCCGGAAGAGACTGCCCAGGGGTAGCTGAACATGAGAAAACGGTTGAAAAACCAACAAAAGGGTACAGTCTATGCGTCGGAGCATGGAATGTCAGAAGTTTGAACGTGATACAGATGATAAGTATTCTGAAAAGGGAAATCCAAATACTCAACGCAGTTATAGCGGGGGCCGGTGGAGTGAAATGGAAAGAAGATAAGAGATGAGTACATGGTAATATCGGAAACAACAGAAAATGGTATAGCGCGAGTAGAATTCTTTATGAATAGGAAGGTAGAGCAGAGAGTGAATTACTGTGAACAGTACAGTGATAGGGTTGTTCTCATCAGAATCGATAGCAAACCGACACAAACAACGATAGTTCAGGTAGACATACCGATGTCGCAAGTAGAAGATGACGAGATAGAGAAAGCATGAGAGGATATTGAGAGGGTAATTCAGTATTTAAAAGAAGATGAAAATGAAACAGCCATGGCGATTGCAATGTGTTCGTAGAGGGAAAAGTAAAAAAAAAAAAAAAGAATTACGGGAGAGCATGGGATTGATAGTAGGAATGAAAGAGAAGAAAAGTTAATTAAGTTCTGCAATAAATTTCAGCTAGTAGTAGCGAATACTCTGTTCAAGAATCACAAGAGGAAGAGGCTCGGAGACACGGGAATATTCCAGCAGGATTGCACCTTGGTGAGACATATTCCGAAATCATATAGGACTGTAAGGCGTACACATGATCAGATAAAAAAACAGATCACAATTTAGTAACGATGAAAGATAGACTGAGGTTTACGAGTATCGCCCGGAAGAATAAGTCTGGAAGGAAATGGGTTATCGAAGAACTGAGGAATAACGAGTCGCTAAAAGCGTGAATACTGTGATAAGGCATTCAATGGAAGAGGAACAGACATCTATAAAAGAGCAATCACAAATGTTGGACACTTAAATATAGGTGCTAATAAGTTAATTGCGAAGAAACCTTGGGTAACAGATGAAATACCGCAATTGATCGATGAGAAAAGAAAGTATAAAAATTTTTAGGAAAAGACAGGAATAAGCCATATAAGCCACTTAGGAATGAAATAAATAGGAAGTGAGAGAAGCGAAGGCTAAATGGCTACAGGGAAAACGTACAGAAACTGAAAGAGAAATAACCATCAGAAGGACTGACACAGCACATAGAAAAGTAAAAACAACGTATGGTGATATAAAAATAGGGCCGGTAACATTAATAGGTCAACGGGAATTCCGTTTTTAAACGCAGAGGAGAGAGTGGATAGGTAGAACGAGCACACTGATGACGTGATGGAAGAAGAAATTGGAATCAATATGGGATAGGTAGAGGATCCAGCAATAGAATTTATAAACACTTCGGAAGACTTTATGTGAAACGACGCAGAAGGGATAGATAAAATTCCATGAGAATTTCGAAAATAATTAATGGGTGAGGTAACAAACGACTATTGAAACTGGTATGTAAAATCTGTGACACTGGCGACATACTAATGCACGAAAATGTCATCCACAAAATTCCGATGATAGAAAGGGCAGATAAGCGCGAAATCTACCGCACGATCAGCTTGACATCTCACGATTCAGTTGCCGAGAAGAATATTTTACGGAAAAATTGAGGAAATGTAAAAGCACCAGAGAAGCAATTCTGACATTGAAAGCAAGACTAGAGAAAAATCAAGACACGTTCATAGGATTTGTCGACCTGGAAAAGCATTTGAAAATGTAATATGGTGTAATATGTTTGAAAATCTAAGGAAAATATAGATGAGCTGTAGGGAGGGAGGGGTAATTTAACATGTACAAGAGCCAAGAGAGGATAGTAAGATTGGAAGACCAAGACTGAAGTGCTAGGATCAAAAACCATGTAAGAGAGAGAGATGCAGTCATCCGTCACTATCAATCTATATATCAGAGAATCAATGACAAAAACGAAAAAGATCTTCAACAACGGTGTTAAATTTAGGACTAAAGGATGTCCATGATAAGATGCGCTGACGCGTTGCTGTTCTCATTGAAAGACAAGATAATTTGAGGATCTGTTAAATGGACTATTCTAACGAGTAAAAAATATGGATTGAGAGTAAATCGAAAAAATACGAAGTAGGGGAAATGAGAGCAAAGCATGAAAGTTGGTGATCACGAAGTAGATGAAGTTAAGGAATTCTGCAACCTTGGAAGCAAAATAAGTCATGACGGACGACGGAAATCAAGAGAAATCTGCTCTTATCAAACATAGGCCCTAATTTGGGGAAGAAATGTCTGATAATGTACGTCTGGAGCACAGCATTGTATGCCAGTGAATCACAGTTTGTGAAAAAAACGGAACAGAAGAGAATCGAAGCGTTTTAGATGTGGTGCTGCAGAAGGATGTTGAAAACTAAGTGGACTGGTAAGGCTAGGAACGAGAAGGTGCTCCGCAGTATCGGAGAAGATGCTCAACAATAAGGAGTGACAAGATGGTGGGACATGTGGTGAGATACCAGGGAATAAGTTTGATGGTAGCAGAGGGAGCTGTAGATGGCAAAGACTGTAGGGGAAGACAGAGATTGGAATACATACAGTAAATAATTGAAGACGTGCAGGTAGGTTTCTAAAAAGAAGGTCGCTTACCGAATCCTCTTCTGACCGATTCTTGAGTGTTTTTCATTGTCTGCTAACCTAGAGCTCTTACCTAGCTGAACGAAGGGACGAGTTAGATAAGGTCCGCCATAGTGCTAGTCAGCTTGAAATAGTCTAAAATGCCAAAAAGAATCCCCAGTTGGAGATGGAACAAGAAATTTTCTTTAATTATAAGTTACAGAAAGTCTAAAAATTCCAACAGTGAGTTCCAATATGTATATTACTTCGTAGAATACATTTGTAGTATTGATCGTCAATGAAAATTATTATTAAAACGACCAAGCTCACAAGGAGATGTTGCTGTGATAAAATCTTCTCGGGTTGACAGCCGAGTCAGCGCGTTGTTCTCCAGCAACGTTTCAGCAAGTTTCTTACATGCCATCTTCAGGCGAAGATTCGCGGAGAAAGCCTGCATTCTCAGAGATATTGCTGTGTCTACAGTTGTGAACCTTTGAAGTACTGCCGATGTAGTGCGCCGTACTGCACATTAGGATATGGCGAAAAATCCACAAAACTGAAATACTTTGTGTATTAATAACCATTTCTAACTGAAGACAGAATTTTTATATAAATGAACTGCATTCTCACAGTTTTGTTGTTATGTTCTTCACAAAATACTTCTCCGTGCTTATAAAAAGATTAAATGTGGAATGAATGCATGTTACTATGTTATGTTATGTGGTCGGAATTATATACTTTATTTTACAGACTCAGATTAAGTACAAAATATTTATTCCTTGCTACTCTACACAGTTTCGTACACAGTCCAAGACTCGTTTGTGAGGTGAGCCACAGTCAGTCTACTTAGTACCATTGATTCGCAGGTCTGAAGCTCTGTGACTGTACCACTGCCATTCTATGGAGACGTTTTGACCATGCGACGGATCTCACTTTAAAGCACAACGTGACACGTGTGTGTGGGTGAGCATCATCCGCCAGCCGACGTTTTGGCACATCCCATGGTATAATTGGAGCTGCTTCAGCGGCACTTGTGATGTTTTGCTGAGGGCATTCGCCCCAAGGCAGGAGACTTTTCGGCCGTGAAATGTGAGTCCAACGTCAGCTGTAGCACAACTTTCAGCAGTGCCAGCAATATAAGACGTTTTGATTAGAGTACACATCCAGAAACAGGCAACATTTATACTGCAAACCGGACTTCATCGTCAGGGGAGGCATCATTTGGCCAGTTGTGCATGTGTCGTTTCTGTAAGGTCGCCGTACTTCAGGCCGCGGGACGTACTACATCGTCAAGCATTGCTGAAGTCGAGGAAGGCAAGCAGCCGGAGCTGCGAACGTTCTGCTTCGGCGAAGGCGCACTTCCACGGGAAGAGGGTTTTGCCGTAGTAGTAGGGGTAGTCCACCATCAGGTTTGGAGCACGAGTGGCCCCAGCTGGGTATACAACGCTTCAGTGAGATGGCCCGTTCTTAGGTAGGCGACGTTTCGTCCACTAGACGTATTCCATCGTCAGGCGTGGCGCGACTCGTCGCGGAAGGCGAGCAGTCCCAGCTGCGCGTGCGACGCTTCGCTGAGGGCGCGCATCCTCAGGCAGGCTCGCAGCTGTTCCGCTGGCAGCCGCCGACTGCACTCCTGCAAAGATGCCAACGTCTTTCTGACACCTACACATACGAAGGTGGTTCGAAATTCAAGGAAAAGGTTTATTCAGGAAGTCAAAGAGGTACACATTTACTCGGGCAATTATACATATTACGGGGACTATTCCAAAAGTAAGGTCCGTTCGGAAATGGAAGCCACCGTGAGAACCAAAAATATTTTCATAATAAGATTTTCACTCTGCAGCGGAGTGTGCGCTGATATGAAACTTCCTGCCAGATTAAAACTGTGTGCCCGACCGAGACTCGAACTCGGGACCTTTGCCTTTCGTGGGCAAGTGCTCTACCACTGAGCTACCGAAGCACGACTCACGCCCGGTACTCACAGCTTTACTTCTGCCAGTACCTCGTCTCCTACCTTCCAAACTTTACAGAAGCTCTCCTGCGAACCTTGCAGAACTAGCACTCCTGAAAGAAAGGATATGGGGACACATGGCTTAGCCACAGCCTGGGGGATGTTTCCAGAATGAGATTTTCACTCTGCAGCGGAGTGTGCGCTGATATGAAACTTCCTGGCAGATTAAAACTGTGTGCCCGATCGAGACTCGAACTCGGGACCTTTACCTTTCGCGGGCAAGTGCTCTGTGGTAGAGCACTTGCCCGCGAAAGGCAAAGGTCCCGAGTTCGAGTCTCGGTCGGGCACACAGTTTTAATCTGCCAGGAAGTTTCAAAAATATTTTATTTGCTACAGTTACCTACACCTTCCAGCTACTTCTCTACATAGTCGCCGCTCCGACTTACACATGTGACCTAGCGTTGTACCACCTTTCCACTACCCTCGTCATAGAAGGCAGCCGCCTGTACTTCGCGCCAATTGTCTGCGCTTGTCTACAGCTCGTTGACTGTGACAAGAAGTTGTCTTCAAAGTTAGCAGATCGTGTGAGCAGAGATGAAACTCAGGGGCATCCAGTGACAGGCTGTATTGTGGGTGGGCAAACACTTCCCATCGAAAACGCTACAGGAGCATCTTTATTGCCCCTGCAAGGTTCGCAGGAGAGCTTCTGTAAAGTTTGGAAGGTAGGAGACGAGGTACTGGCAGAAGTAAAGCTGTGAGTACCGGGCGTGAGTCGTGCTTCGGTAGCTCAGATGGTAGAGCACTTGCCCGCGAAAAGCAAAGGTCCCGAGTTCGAGTCTCGGTCGGGCACATAGTTTTAATCTGCCAGGAAGTTTCATGCTACAAGCAGTCGAGCGTCCACACCTTATTAAACAACGTGTAGGCTGACGGCTTGCTTGCTCTGTAAGGAAATATAGCCGGCAATCTGTCGTCTGACAGAGTACAGTGCAGTGGGAGGCACAAGTGTTTCAGAGCACTCCATTCAGCGCACTTGATTGAGCATCGGCCTATGCAGCAAAAGGCGCCCCCCTCCTCCCCGTCTTTCCATGGTATCTCAACGACATCGTCAGTTACTACTGGAGTGGTCATGCAGTCATCGAGAGTGGACCGTGGATCAATGGGAACTTGTCGCATAGTCGGATGTATGACATTTCTTGTTGCATATTATGGATAACCATGTCTAGAAACGCCATCATTCAGGTTGATCAAAACATGCACTGCACTGCAGGTGCTTTCCTGTAAATGCAATGTTGTGGGCTTTCAAGGGACATTTGGCAGTAATCGAAGGCAGCATAACAGCTTTGGGCTGCATGAACATTACTGCGGACCACGTCCATCCCTTAATGCTTGATGTCATCCCTGAAGGGAGGATGACGGTTCAATCCCGCGTCCGGCCATCCTGATTTATGATTTCCGTGATTTCCCTAAATCGCTCCAGGCAAATGCCGGGATGGTTTCTTTGAAAGAGCACGGCCGCCTTCCTTCCCGTCCTTCCCTAATCCGATGAGACCGATGACCTCGCAGTTTGGTCTCCTCCCCCCAAACAATCCAATCTTCCCTGACGGCGATGTTATATTTCAGGAGGATAACTCTCCATATCACAAGGCTAGGATCGTGCTACACTGGTTTGAGAGGACTGGTAGTGAGCTCACGTTGATGTCTTGCCCACCGAATTCGCGTAATCTGTACCTGACGCAACACATCTGGGAAGCTTGCGTGCTCGATCAGCGTCCACAACCCATCGGTCCATAGCTTACGAGAAGTGTATGACATGCACGAAGGCGTCTGGTGCCACATGTCTCGGGAAACCAACGAAGGACTTGTCGCATCTACGTGCCGCATTAAATCGCTGCTGTATATCGCTCCAAAGGTGGACCAACAAACTACTAAAAGGTTGGTCATAACGTTTTGTCTCATCAGTGTTTGCGGAATATTATGAAGATATCTGGATGGTTGTCTAGTGACTCCATACGTCATCGCCATCCTAGTCGGCTTTTACCGGCAGGAAGTACCTTGTCTCTCGCTTGACTCCATACCACTCTAGACCGCTATCAATACTTTTCATTTTGAATGTCTGGTGCTCCACATGAAGCTATAGCGAATGCTGCAGATAATGAATATGGCTGACGTCAGCAAGCAGTGACAGCCGCCGCTCACCTTGGGGTGCCACAGGCGGAAGATGCCGGGGTCTGTGGCGCGCACCACCTTGACGGGCGATCGCACGTGGCGGCGGTACAGCGACACGCCCTCCCCACCCCAGCCGGGTGGGTCCTCCGCCGGGGTGGACGCCTTCAGAAAGTCAGACCTGTAAAACATACCCCTGCCTGTAATCACGTCTGTAACAAATCCACACATTATGCTGCCGCTGGCAAACTGGCACAGGCACACTTGACGAATGTGACAGCCGCTAACCATCATTGAGTTCCCAGTTGTAGTTAAGCTCGATTTCACCAAACGAATTTCACTTTGTTCACTGATTCTCGGTTTTATAATTTTCATCCTCAACATCAGCATCACATAGCCGACGCTTTCTCAGGGCAGCCAACGTTACTTTTTTTATATCTGTAATAAAATCCATTACGTAGTAAATGCAATGAACTCAGTAAGAGTAATACACTACTGGCCATTAAAATTTCTACACCAAGAAGAAATGCAGATGATAAACGGGTATTCATTGGATAAATATATTACACTAGAACTGACATGTGATTAAATTGTCACGTAATTTGGGTGCACAGGTCCTAAGAAATGAGTACGCAGAATAACCGCCTCTGGCCGTAATAGCGGCCTTCATATGCCTGGGCATTGAGTCAAACAGAGCTTGGATGTCGTGTACAGGTACAGCTGCCCATACAGCTTCAACACGATACCACAGTTCATCAAGAGTAGTGACTGACGTATTGTGACGAGCCAGTTACTCGGCCACCATTGACCAGACGCTTTCAATTGGTGAGAGGTCTGGAGAATGTGCTGGCCAGGGCAGCAGTCGAACATTTTCTGTATCCAGAAAGGCCCGTATAGGACCTGCAACATGCGGTCGTGCATTATCCTGCTGAAATGTAGGGTTTCACAGGTATCGAATGAAGGGTAGAGCCAAGGGTCGTAGCACATTTGAAATGTAACGTCCACTGTTCAAAGTGCCGTCAGTGCGAACAAGAGGTGACCGAGACGTGTAGCCAATGGCACACCATACCATCACGCCGGGTGATACGCCAGTATGGCGATGACGAATACACGCTTCCAATGTGCGTTCACCGCGATGTCGTCAAACACAGATGCGACCATCATGATGCTGTAAACAGAACCTGGATTCATCCGAGAAAAATGACGTTTTGCCATTCGTGCACCCAGGTTCGTCGTTGAGTACACCATCACAGGTGCTGCTGTCTGTGATGCAGCGTCAAGGGTAACTGCAACCATGGTCTCCGAGCTGTTAGTCAATGCTGCTGCAAACGTCGTCGAACTGTTCGTGGAGATGGTTGTTGTCTTGCAAATGTCCTCATCTGTTGACTCAGGGATCGAGACGTGGCTGCACGATCCGTTACAGCCATGCGGATAAGATGCCGGTCATCCCGTCTGCTAGTTGGGATCCATCACGGCGTTCCGTATTACCCTCCTGAACACACCGATTCCATATTCTGCTAAGAGTCATGAGATCTCGACCAACGCGAGCAGCAATGTCGTGATACGATAAACCGCAATCGCGATAGGCTACAATCCGACCTTTATCAAAGTCGGAAACGTGATGGTACGCATTTCTCCTCCTTACACGAGGCGTTACAACAACGTTTCACCAGGCGACACCGGTCAACTGCTGTTTGTGTACTGGAAATCTGTTGGAAACTTTCCTCATGTCAGCACGGTGTAGGTGTCGCCACCGGCGCCAGCCTTGTGTGAATGCTCTGAAAAGCTAATCATTTGCATATCACAGCATCTTCTTCCTGTCGGTTAAGTTTCGCGTCTGTAGCACGTCATCTTCGTGGTGTAGCAATTTTAATGGCCAGTAGTGTACAATCTTAGTGTACTCGGATAGTATGGTTACGTAAATAAATTATACACTTACCCGGTTATTAATTGGCCACTTAGCGCCATTTACATCTGCATACATTCTACGCAAGACCCCATACGGTGTACAATGGAAGGTACCTTGGAGCACTGTTAACAATTCGCTCTCCTGTACCACTCGCAACTGGAGCGAGAGAAAAACGACTGCTTGTATGCTGCTACACGAGAGCTGGTTTCTCTTATCCCGTCTTCGCGGTCTTTCTGCGAACTCTACGATGGCGACAGCAGAACCGTTATGAAATCTGTCAAAAATTCTGGTTCTCAAAGCATTCTCAACAGTGCTTTGCGAGAAGAACTTATCACTCTCTCCATGGAAACGCATTTGATTTCACGCAGCAGTTCTATATTATTAGAAAGTTGATCGAACCTGCCGGGAACAGGTCTAGCAGCATGTCTCCGAATTCCTCAAATGTCTTCCTAATCTTCGTCCCGTTAGCCATTTCTTCAAATTGGGGAACAAATAGTATTCCGAGGGAGCCAAGTCTGAAGAATTGGGGGGATGTGAAACAAATTGGAATCCTGTTTCCATTAATTTTGAGAACCACAACTGCTGAGTTGTGTGCTGGTGCATTATCGTGATGGAAAAGGACTTTTTTGCTGTCCAGTCGCCGGCGTTTCTCTTGCAGCTCAGTTTTCATACGCCCAATAACGATGAATAATATACACCTGTAATAGTTTTACGCTTTTCCACATAGTCGATGAGGATTATCCCTTGCGAATACCAAAAGACAGTCATATAACCTTTCCGGCCGAAGCAATGGTCTTCGCCTTTTTTGGTGCAGATTCTCCCTTGGTAGCCCATTGTTTAGATTGCTGTTTGGTCTCTGATGTATAGTAATGTATCCATGTTTCATCCAAAGTGCCGAAAGGACGCTTAAAGTCCTGTGCATTCTTCCTGAACAGCTGCAAACCATCCTTGCAACACTTCACACGATTCCGTTTTTGGTCAAGCGTGAGCAATCGCGGAACCCATCTTGCGGATAGCTTTCTCGTGTCCAAATGTTTATGCAAGATATTATGTACCCGTTAATTCGAGATTCCCACAGCACTAGAAATCTCACGCACCTTAACTCACCATATCATGGATTTTATCAATGATTTCTGAGTCGTAACCTCCACAGGGCGCCCAGAACGTTCAGCATCACTTGTACCCATATGGCCACTTCGAAAATGTTTAAACCACTTATAAACTGTTATAATCAAAGGTGCAGAGTCACCGTAATGTTTATCAAGCTTCTCTTTAGTCTCCTGCGGCGTTCTGAATTTCATAAAGTAATGTTTAATCACCACACGAAATTCTTTTTCGTCCATTTTTTGACAATCACTCGACTTCCTTGATTCACTCGAATGCCAGACACAAGGAAATAGACCAATATGGCTGAAACTTGGTGTTCTCTCTTTCCAAAGATGCTACTAACTAAAAATGACCTCGATACGCACCGGTGGTGCCAACTCTCGAACTTTGCACGGACTTTTCAAACAACCCTCGTATTTTCATGGTCCTCACGCGAAATGTACGTTGGCGGTAGTAGAATCGTTCTGCAGTCAGCCTCAAATGCCGCTTTTCTAATTTTTATCGATAGTGCACCTCGAGAAGAACGTCGTCTTCCTTCCAGTGATTCCCATTTTAATTCCCGAAGCATCTCCGTAATACTTGCGTATTACGCTGGTAACATATCTAGCAGCCCGCTTCTGAATTCCTTCGACGTCTTCCTTTAATTCGACCTGTTGCGGACTCCAAACACTCGCACAACACTCAACAATGGCTCGTACTAGTGTCCCATACGCGGTCTCCTTCACAGTGAACCATCCCTGCTACAATCCTTACATGCTCATTTCGTTTCATATTCCTTGGCAGCGTTACGCCTAGACATTAAATCGATGTGACTCGGTCAAGCACTTCATTACTAATGCTGTATCTGAGCATTACAGGTTTGTTTTTCCTACTCATCCGCATTCATGACGCCAACTACAAATTTTGTCTAAGTCATCTTGTATCCTCCTACAGTCGCTCAACGACGACTGCTTGCCACACACCACAGCATCACCAACAAAAATCCGCAGACTGCTGCTTATCCTTCCCGCCACATCATTTATCTATACCTATAGGAAATCTGTCCTGTCCCACTTCCCTGGGGCACTCCTGGCGGTACCCTTGTCTCTGATCAATGCTCGCCGTCGTCGGCCGAAGTGGCCGAGCGGCTCTAGGCACTACAGTCTGGAACCGCGCGACCACTACGGTCGCCGGTTCTAATCCTCCGGCCGGCCGCTGTGACCGAGCGGTTCTAGGCGATTCAGTCCGGAACCGCGCGACTGCTACGGTCGCAGGTTCGAATCCTGCCTCGGGCATGGATGTGTGTGATGTCCTCAGGTTATTTAGGTTTAAGTAGTTCTAAGTGCTAGGGGATTGATGACCACAGATGTTAAGTCCCATAGTGCTCAGAGCCATTTGAACCATTTGAACTGCAGTCGAGCTCTTGCAACGTCGTTCTCTGTTCATTGGCTGACTGTGTTTTGTGACGTCAGATGCGCAGAACGAACCTAAACTCGGCCGCCGTCGTAAATGACGCGCACTTTAGTAACACTGCTTGTACTCTACATCAACTACGAGCGTTGTTAGGGAAACCTATACATGTAAAGGTAGCATTTTCACCGCATACTTTGAAAACATGTTATTCTTGAGCGATGTACGTTACGGCTGTTGTCAAGACTTCATAAAATTAGGTAAAGGAGAATTTGAAATTATATCTATTTTTCTGTAATAGTTTAATCATTACGACGCGCTCAGCCAGCCAAGAGCAGTAATGCCCATGCTTCCGGGACGCTGGGAGGCGAACCAGTTTCGGATCGAATCCGCCTCGTGGATTAACGATGAGGGCTAGTGAACCGGCCACCCTGGATGTGGTTGTTAGGCGGCTTCCCACATCAAATGGTTCAAATGGCTCTGAGCATTATGGGACTTAACTTCTAAAGTCATCAGTCCCCTAGAACTTAGAGCTACTTAAACCTAACTAACCTAAGGACATCACACACATCCATGCCCGAGGCAGGATTCGAACCTGTTACCGTAGCGGTCGCGCGGTTCCAGACTGTAGCGCCTAGAACCGCTCGGCCAAGCCGGCCGGCGTTTCCCACATCCAAATAGGTAAATACCGAGTTGGTACCCACGCTTCTCCTCAGATGCAGCGCTACCGAAACACTTAGAAAACGTTCCCATACTTAAACACGAGATCTGCACTAGATGCAAACAGATGGTGTACACAGATTCCTTCCCAGGGAGTGCGGCGCATTCAGGGAGGACGTCCGACCAACAGATGTCACTAACACTGCGAAAACCGACGTATAACAATGCCGACCTCGTAGCGAAACAGGAAATGACAAAAGGGAAAGAAGAACAATAATAAGAAGAAGAAGAAGCTAGTTTATTACCATAATTTTCTGTGGGATGAATATTGTAGTAACGTTTCGACTTTGGATTCGTTAGCTAGAGCATCGTCCATGCAATGCCACTCAAACTGCGGCAGGTTTTTGTCAACACCCATAGAAACATTTTACACCACATTTCTTGTAGTTTGGAGTATAACTGAGGGAGTAACATCAATTTATTTCCTCTAATATAACGAATAACGGCACCGAAAACTAAACATGCATTCAAAATTCGTATCGTAGATACATTTTTGTAATAATTACACTGCAATAGATAAATTAAATTTTGATGTTGCTTTGCCTGATGTTATGCACTGTTTACATAAAACCGCAAAGTACTAAATGCGATCGATCCACAGCAGGGGTGGGCAATTGTTTTGACTCGGGGGCCACATTATAGACACCGAGGTTAGCGGAGGGCCGCACCTTATGAAAAGGCAAGTTTTCTTTATTTCTAATCACACAGAGTCCTTCCCCATGAACCATGGACCTTGCCGTTGGTGGGGAGGCTTGCGTGCCTCAGCGATACAGATGGCCGTACCGTAGGTGCAACCACAACGGAGGGGTATCTGTTGAGAGGCCAGACAAACGTGTGGTTCCTGAAGAGGGGCAGCAGCCTTTTCAGTAGTTGCAGGGGCAACAGTCTGGATGATTGACTGACCAGGCCTTGCAACATTAACCAAAACGGCTTTGCTGTGCTGGTACTGCGAACGGCTGAAAACAAGGGGAAACTACAGCCGTAATTTTTCCCGAGGGCATGCAGCTTTACTGTATAGATAAATGATGATGGCGTCCTCTCGGGTAAAATATTCCGGAGCTAAAATAGTCCCCCATTCGGATCTCCAGGCGGGGACTACTCAAGAGGACGTCGTTATCAGGAGAAAGAAAACTGGCGTACTACGGATCGGAGCGTGGTATGTCAGATCCCTTAATCGGGCAGGTAGGTTAGAAAATTTAAAAAGGGAAATGGATAGGTTAAAGTTAGATATAGTGGTAATTAGTGAAGTTCCGTGGCAGGAGGAACAAGACTTTTGGTCATGTGAATAAAGGGTTATAAATACAAAATCAAATAGGGGTAATGCAGGAGTAGGTTTAATAACGAATAAAAAATAGGAGTGCGTGTAAGCTACTACAAAACAGCATAGTGAACGCATTATTGTGGCCAAGATAGACACGAAGCCCACGCCTACTACAGTAGTACAAGTTTATATGCCAACTAGCTCTGCAGATAATGAAGAAATTGAAGAAATGTATGATGAGATAGAAGAAATTGTTCAGGTACTGAAGGGAGACGAAAATTTAATAGTCATGGATGACTGGAATTCGAGAGTAGGAAAAGGGAGAGAAGGAAACATAGTAGGTGAATATGGATTGGGGCTAAGAAATGAAAGATGAAGCCGCCTGGTAGAGTTTTGCACAGAGCATAACTTAATCATAGCGATCACTTGGTTCAAGAATCATGAAAGAAGGTTGTATACATGGAAGAACCCTGTAGATACTAGAAGGTATCAGATAGATTATATAATGGTAAGACAGAGATTTAGGAACCAGGTTTTAAATTGTAAGACATTTCCAGGGGCAGATGTGGACTCTGACCACAATATATTGGTTATGAACTGTAGATTAAAACTGAAGAAACTGCAAAAAAGTGCGAATTTAAGGAGATGGGACCTGGATAAACTGAAAGAACCAGAGGTTGTACAGAGTTTCAGGGAGAGCATAAGGGAACAATAGACAGGAATGGTGGACTGAAGTACAGTAGAAGAAGAATGGGTAGCTCTGAGGGATGAAGTAGTGAAGGCAGCAGAGGATCAAGTAGGTAAAAAGACGAGGGCTAGTAGAACTCCTTGGGTAACAGTAGAAATATTGAACTTAATTGACGAAAGGAGAAAATATAAAAATGCAGTAAATGAAGCAGGCAAAAAGAAATACAAACGTCTCAAAAATGAGATCGACAAGAAGTGCAAAACTGCTAAGCAGGGATGGCTAGAGTACAAATGTAAGGATGTAGGGGCTTATCTCACTAGGGGTAAGACAGATACTGCCTACAGGAAAATTAAAGAGACCTTTGAAGAGAACCACTTGTATGAATATCAAGAGCTTTCCTTGCCATTGCCAGTCTACATTTTATATCTTCTCTACTTCGACCATCATCAGTTATTTTGCTCCCCAAATAGCAAAACTCCTTTACTACTTAAAGTGTCTCATTTCCTAATCTAATTCCCTCAGCATCACCCGACTTAATTCGACTACATTCCATTACCCTCGTTTTGCTTTTGTTGATGTTCATCTTATACCCTCCTTTCAAGACACTGTCCATTCCGTTCAACTGCTCTTCCAAGTCCTTTGCTGTCTCTGACAGAATTACAATGTCATCGGCGAACCTCAAAGCTTTTATTTCTTCTCCATGGATTTTAATACCTACTCCGAACTTTTCTTTTGTTTCCTTTACTGCTTGCTCAATATAGAGATTGAATAACATCGGGGAGAGGCTACAACCCTGTCTCACTCCCTTCCCAACCACTGCTTCCCTTTCATGCCCCTTAACTCTTATAACTGCCATCTGGTTTCCGCACAAATTGTTAATAGCGTTTCGCTCCCTGTATTTTACCCCTGCCACCTCCAGAATTTGAAAGAGAGTATTCCAGTCAACATATTGTCAAAAGCTTTATCAAAGTCTACAAATGCTTGAAACGTACGTTTGCGTTTCCTTAATCTTTCTTCTAAGATGAGTCGTAGGGTCCGTATTGCCTCACGTGTTCCATCATTTCTACGGAATCCACACTGATCTTCCCCGAGCTCAGCTTCTACCAGAGGTAACACACGAGATATCATCAGCCTAGTGGGTCCCCCTACGCTGTTGTACACCAGATGGAAATAAGACAAAATGCGAGAGCGGCTGCTAGCGCCTCACCTGTACTGGCAGGAGGTGGCGAAGTCTGCGTCCTGCCAGAAGCCGGTGTCTCTGGAGATGACGAGCTGCTCGGCCTCCGGGGGCAGCGGCCGGCCCTGCAGGGTGTACACCACGTGCGGGTTGTACAGGCTGAACACGATCGGGTAGTACACCTGCGAACCAGGGGGCAGCCGGCTTAGTGGCACAGCGCTGCAACCTGCCAGACCGCTAACTGTGCACCTACATCCACTGAAAACCAAAACATCATGACCACCTGACTGACAGGGTGTTGGTCCACCTTTGCAACACAATACTGAGATTCTGCATGTCACGGATTCGAAACATCCATGGCGGGTTATGCTGTTTCTGCGAATTAAGGACTGCTGATCTGTGGTCATCGAGACGGTGTCCCATGGTGTCCCATATGTGTTCCGTCGGGTTCAGATCGGGCGAATTTGATAGCCGAGACATCAACGTGAGTTCTCCGTCGTGCTCCTGAAACCACTGTAGCACGATTCTGACCGTGTGATGTGGATAGTTATCCTGCTGAAAGATGCTACGGTGGTCACGAGAGACTTCAGGCATGAACGGATGCAGGTGGTCCGCAGTAAAGGTCACGGAGCGCACGGCTGTGCTGTCATGGTGCCTTAGACTACCACCACAGGGTCCATGAAAGACCAGGTAGATGTCCCCCATAGCGTAAAACTGCTCCCAACGCGTTACGTCGGTGGCACTGCGCACGTTTCGAGCTGCCTCATGCCTTTATTATGGCGTATTCGGATACGATCGTCTAGCTGTGAAGCGTGATTCTTCCGACCAACCGACACTTTTCCAATGATCCATTTCGTTGAGTCAGTATGAAAACACAATATAATTCTCTACTGCGGAGCACCATGTTCAACATTGTGGGATGAACGGTGTACTTTGAAACACTTATGCATGCACCAGCAATTTTCTGTTTAGTTAGATCTGCCACAAATTCTCATTTGCCATAGATCGCCGCCTATTATGCTTCACAGAACGCGCAAGTCTCCGGGCAACACGCTATAAGGTGTGGACGTGCAACACTTTGTCATTTTACGCATATAAACTGAAGCGACGAGTAAAAAATTTTACCAAGGGCGGGAATTGAACCCGGCTCTCCTGCTTACTAGGCAGATGCGTTAGCCACTTTTTTTTCTTTAACACAAAATTTAAGCGGCAGCGAGCTTCGAACAGCAGGCAAGGACATTTTGATTAATAATCAAAGGCGCTACACCGTGTTTTTTTTTTTTTTTTTTTTTTTTTGAGAGCCTGGTGTCCTAGCCAGTTTTTGCTTTATTTTTATTTTTTATCATTTTATTTTTTGTTTATTTTGTTTGTTATATTTAAACAGGATCAATATAAAACAAAGAAAGTACCTTTTTGTTGGTATTACAAAATGAGATTAACAATTTCTTTATATATGTACATATATAAGCTGAAAGAATAACTATAAACCAGACTGACGTAAAATTAACATTGTGATAAGTAGTAAGCTTTGGAAGGTAATCAAACGCCAGAAATAAAAAAAAAGCACAGTAAAATTACGTTACAAAGAAATACTTCTCCAACCATGCTTCAAATTTCAATGGATATATTTCACAAATGAAAGCAAATCCTGGTTCACATATAACATGTAAGTGAAGTTAAATTTCGGTAACAACCGCTGCATTGTCATACCACAAATAATATTTCTGTATTGCTTGAAAGCTAGTAAACTAAACATTATTCTCACATTACGTAAAGAAAGAAACACACATGGCAATGGAGAATCGTATTTCCAGTCGCCCCCCACCCCTTCCCCGCTGTTCTTTCAACCGAGTACGTCATCTCGTAAGTACAATGTATCACCGATTTTTATCTTCCGTTCATGCTTTCTTTGCATCGATAATTTAAATTCTCCTACCTTGGCCGTTCCAGCTAAGCGGGGCCTCTTGAAACGCACTCCACAGGAAGTTAGAGAAATACTGTCGGTACCTCGGATTGTTCACGATCTTTAGATGTCGTTCCTGTAGAAATTTCCAAAAGTCCACTATATTCTTTCAGCCATGTCTGAACAAATACAGCACCTTCTGGTCTCGAAGCCACGTTACGGCATTCGTTGTGGTGCGTGAGTAGTACGTCCCGTCCGGGAAGGATATAATCCCTGGTTCAATGTTGTGTTGTCCCATTCGGAGAAAGAAAACGATCATTCGTGTCGCCAAACGCCACACTTCTGTCGAGGGGCCGCATATGAGGCGGTGTTCATCGTTGTCAAGAGTTTGGCACAGAGGGCACAATGGTGCATCTGTCATATGAATCGCATGGAGCCTGGATCGGGTGACATTTTTACCATTAACTGTTAGGTACCACGTTGCACGTGTCTGTGTGTCTAAGGGAACATGATGTATTGATCGCCATACTACTTGCTAATTGATACGTGGATGCTTCCTCTCAATAGGACTGCTGTGTCGTCCGGTCGTTAGTATCCGATATATGTCACGCGCCGTTGCAGGTCTGGTTTCCGACTGAGCCTTCTGAACGTAGCTGCACTCTACAACAAAAAAACGTGCATATATGCTGGAGCGACGGGGAAATGTGCTGTACCGCCACTGGCGCCATTGGAGAAACTGGTGCCAGTTCTTCTGTCTCATGATACATAGCGCCACCGCTCGATCACGAACATGCGCAAGACCACGTCCACGCCTGCTAAGAGGGAGGGTGAGGGCGTCGTATCTTACTTTAAACAGTAGACCTACACTCACAAAGGAACCGAACGGCGCCACTATTCGTCCTGCTATCGTCACCGGTATTGGGAGTACTTGTGCAAAATGCGGAATTCGTGACATCAGGTAGGTGCTAACATACGTGACCCGCTGGATCATGTCTAATACCCGTGCGATGTTCCCTCTAACACCGGTCCGGACTGACTGTAGTAGTCTCTTACAGTCGTACGCTGCTGTGTGACATCTGTCATTGGTAAAAACAATACCTAGGCATTTCAAGGTATCCGTGAGCCGTAAAGGTGCTACACATTCTTCCGTTAGTCCAATACCAATATTCATCGCTACCGACTTGTCCATATTTATACGGCTGGGAGTGGCCGTTCCATATTTACGTATACAATCTAAAGCCACACTCATATCGTTTTCATTCCGTACTTCCAGCACTCATGTCGTTTTCATTCCGTACTATCAACACCAGGCCATCCGCATGACTTGCACGTAAATGTGTATTCTCCAAGTGAGTCCTATCAAGCGGCGTTGTAGGCCGCAAAGTAACGGATCGAGAGCCAGTGCATATAAGGGACATCCTTGTCTGACCCATCTTGCTACGACTAGAGATTTTGTTGTACGTCCATTGACGAGCACTTTGGAGGAGGCATTACTGAGCAGCCGCACCACGACAGCGTTAAATGGACGTGGAAGCCGCATGTGTGTCAGGACTTTTGCAAGATAGTTATGGCTAACTCTATCAAAGGCTTGATCAAAATCTATTGACGCTTGTGCTGCACGGAGGCGGCATGTCTTTGCTACGGCGATCAAATCACGATATTCAATAAGCGCCGTATGGATGTTGTTATCTCCGCCGAGCGAAGTTTGATCGAGTGAGAGTACTTGCTGCAATACTCTTTCGGAAGCGTGGACTACAGAGCACACAAACTGACACAAATCATCCAAACAGCACAAGAAACAGCAATACCTACGCACACACACAGCAAACAACGGGAAACACCATGGTCAGACGAATTAACCAGACTCAAACGTGACATGACAAGGAAACGAAAACTATACCAGAGGACATGGATACAAAGAGACAAACTACTGAGACTAGCTGCATATAGGGAAGCCAAAGAACTCTTCAAAAAGACATTATTTCAGACCAGGAAACAACATTGGGAGAGCTACTTGACCACACACACACAACAGAATATCTGGGGGGAACAATACAAGATCCTGACAGAAAAAATAAAGACCCCATTGGCATTAAGCACGCTACGGCAGGAAGACGGCACAATGACAGTGGGATGGAGAAACACAGCACAATATCTGCTGAACAAACTCCTCCCGGAAGATGCCACAGACTCAGACACACAGGAACAGATCACACTCAGACAAGAACTTCATGAACAGTATAACACCGACGCCGTCACCTGTCCCTTTGCGCACGAGGAAGTTGCGGTAGCGATAAGAGAGCTAAAGAATAAAAAAGCACCTGGACCCGACAGGATCCATGCAGAAGTGCTTAAGAGGCTAGCACCACAGATCACCCCATACTTAACAGAACTACTAAACGACGCCTTAAGGCTAGGCCGTGTACCGACAGTCTGGAAAACCTCAAATGCAGTCATCATACGAAAATCATCAGACAGAGACCAATCAGATCCGAAATCCTACAGACCAATATGCCTCATAAACACCATGGCAAAAATCCAAGAGAGGCTACTGTGTGACCGCTTGCAGGCTCACAGAACCCTACTTGGAATGAATCCCCACCAGTTTGGATTTCGGAAAGGGAAAAGCATCGATGATGCAATAAACAGAGCTTTAGAAATCACACAAAACACAGATAAAACATACTCTTTGGCAATCATGATAGACATCGCAGGAGCATTTGACAACCTGTGGTGGCCAGCACTGTTTCTGAGGTTACGCCAGATGGAAGTACCCGCAGCCCTATACAACAGTCTTTTAGACTACTGCAGAGACAGAATAGTGGAATGGCGCGTGGGCAACCGGAAGGTAATAAGGAAAATTACCAAGGGATGTCCGCAGGGATCGATCTGTGGACCCATCTTCTGGGACATAATTTTTGAACCTCTCCTGCAACTGCTGGAGGAGGATATGAGGACAGACGGTGCTGTCGCCTATGCAGATGACCTACTGGTGGTCATCTCAGCAAATACAAGAGCCCAGCTAGAGGAGAAGGCGAGTGGCACACTGCAGACAATAACACAATGGTGCAACACAAACAAACTCAAGATAGCGGGCAACAAAACAACATACACACTGCTCAAAGGGCAACTCAGACGCAATCCATCTATTAAAATACAGAACAACAACATAAAGAGAATGACGGTAACCCGCTACTTGGGCGTATACATAGATGAGAAGCTGAACTTCCATGAACATATCAGAATAACAACAAACAAGGCAGAAAAATTACTACATAAACTGGCAAGGATTAATTCAGGACAATACAGACTTCCTCTGTCAGTCACACGAACTTACCACTGCGCACTCTTCGAATCAGTGCTAAGCTTTGCGGCCAGTACATGGGCGCACAGACTCAACCTCGTCACAAACAGAACAGCGGTTAGGCGAGGGCAGAGAAGCGTCCTTCTGCGACTATCGGGAGCCTTCGGCACTACATCAGTTGAAGCACTGTGTGTCGTGCTAGGAATCTTCCCGATAGATATCACAATCAAATATCGGGCCGCTCTGTACTGGTTAAAGATGGGTAGACTAGACCAGGTCAACATATTGACTGGTTCCCCGCTGAACAATAAGCGGGACCTCAAAAAATGGAAAATCGACACATGGCAACAGGAATGGGGCACAAGTGATAAGGGACGGAGAGTCTATACATTTTTTCCGAACATAACGGAAAGATTAAGAATGAAACATGCCGATCCTAGCCGCGGCATGGTGCATTTCTTGACTGGCCACGGACCTTATCCCACGCACTTAAATCGCGTGAGTCTTAGAGACACATCAACGTGTACATGTGGAGGTATGGGAACCCCCGAACACACAATCCTATTCTGCGGGAAATACAGACAGCACAGGAACACACCTGGGATACAACACTTACAGACAGAGGAACACATATACGACGCGATCAGAACACCTGAACTTTGGGACATACTGAACGCACTAACAGACAAAATTTCTGACGAATGCCACAAAGAATACAGGAACAGAAGACCACACAGACAATAAACCTATATGCAGCACCCAGACAGACACCATAGTGTGGAAGAACTAAACTAAGTCTCAATATAAAACAACTGACATGCAATAGACTTACATAAGTAGACCTAAAACTGACAATAGATTAATGTATAAAATTAGACATAAACAGTGTCGGCGCACCGTCGCAATTGCCATCAGCTACCACGGCACTCTAAACCTGTATACAAGTAACCAGATAGAACATAAATAGAGATATCAAACGCCACAACTAGAATAGAATAGAACTTCCTAGGCTAAGGTTAGGGGACTGAGGATCAGAGGCTTGAAGATAAATCCCAAGACGCTCATCCTCAGTCCCCTACGGTGGTGGGACTATCATCTCTTCCTTTCCTATCGTCTTTTCTCCTCTTCAGACTAAACTATTCCTTGTATTTCCTTCTTCCAATTCAAAATTAATTTTTGTAAAATTTTTGTTAAATCGGTTTTGGGAAAGCTGCCAAAGTAAAGAAAAAAAAGAAAAAAAAAAAAAAAAAAAGCACAGACCCGCCTCCACGTGGCGGGACACGGGCAACGGTGCGACCGGATGCGGGAACTGGTGTGAGTTTCATCAACTACATCAGAGTCCGCACACCGGTCGTAGCGGCCAAGTGGTCAAAATAGACCCACCTTAAGCACTTAGGTGGTGGGTCGTAAAATCAGGGCGGCAAGTGAAGAAAAAAAAAAAAAAAAAAAAAAAAAAAAAAAAAAATACTCTTTCGGACGCGTGTTGCTAATAATCTGTTGAATATTTTAAATTTGCAGTTAAGGAGCGTCACTCCCGTATCCGTGTACCATCCGAGGGTTTGTGTATCGGGATTATCAGCCCCTCCACAAAAGCCGGCGGTAAGGGCACGTCAGGACACACATTAATTCGCGGCAGGTAGTAGCCCATCGTGGTGCGGTCACAGAGCTAAAGGTTCTGTAGAGTTCCAGAGGAACGCCATGTGGTCCCGGCGATTTGTTCAGCGCTCCATTACCAATGGTCTCCATCACTTTCTCCTCTGTAATCTCCTCCAGCAGTTGTGCTGCCGCCTCTGAATCAATGGTGGCGAAAATCATATGTGTAACTGCGTTAATGGCCGTGATATCGGAATCCACTGCGGCGTAAGGTTGAGTGTAATGTTCTACGAAGACGTTGCCTATTTCTTGTTACGATGTTAGGTGTCTGCCACAATGCGTGTCCACAGCATGTACTAGGGCTCTTCGTCGTCTTTCGTTTTCGTTGATGATGTG
Organism: Schistocerca serialis cubense; assembly: GCF_023864345.2. Taxonomy (NCBI): domain Eukaryota; kingdom Metazoa; phylum Arthropoda; class Insecta; order Orthoptera; family Acrididae; genus Schistocerca; species Schistocerca serialis. Next base: position 1,278,896,218 of record NC_064638.1, on the reverse strand, counting down.
ATACATCGATGGCCGTTCTCCTGCAACCTGGTCTAGTGCCTGCACCCGGACCACCGTACCTTCGAGGTGGCGTCGCATGTTGGATATAATTTTGGCCTTTGCTCGCTGTACCGCCTCTTGCCGCTCCGGAGAAGGCATTTGTTCGGTGCACTCCGGTAGCACCGTGAAATAGAAGTCCACCGACTGACGTCGCCAAACTGCATTCTCACGACCATATGTCATCATAGCACTGCGCAGCGCCGGTTTGACGCAACCCATCCACCAACTTAGGGTCGTGCAAAACGACCGAAGACGTCGTTCGCGAGATCTGCAAACATCTTCAATGATGCCTCAACAAGCTGGGCCCCGCAGGTGGGCGACGTTCATTTTCCAAGGACCGCGGCTACGCCACACTTGCTGTCGCCGGAGGGAGATTGTACATATTAATGCTGTATGGTCGGTATAGGCTGCAGGGCACAGCTCTGCTTCCAGGACGTCAACGTTAAGATTGCGTGTGACATATAAACGGTCGAGACGGCTAGCGGAATGATTTGTTGTATGGGTGTATCCATGACGGAGGCCATGGACATGCTCCCACATAGAGTGAAATTTTCACTCTACAGCGGAGTGTGCGCTGATATGAAACTTCCTGGCAGATTAAAACTGTGTGCCGGACCGAGACTCGTACTCGGGACCTTTGCCTTTCGCGTAGAGCCCTTGCCCGCGAAAGGCATAGGTCCCGAGTTCGAGTCTCGGTCCGGCACACAGTTTTAATGTGCCAGGAAGTTTCATGCTCCCAGATGTCAACCAGGTGCATACTCTGCACCAGCCTTCGTAACTCTGGACACGGGGTGTATCGAGGAAATTGGTCTTTCGATGCAAGTACACAATTAAAATCGTCGTGTAGGATTAATCGGTCGTGTCGACCTTGGAATAGCGGGACAGTTTCGTGGGGGAAGAAGCGGGAACGTTCTCGCCTCCTGTGTGTACCGGACGGTGCATAGATGTTGACGAGCCGTACTGTCATTGCCGACGGTAGGTACAGTACATCATCTGTAGTGATGCCTTCTTTAAGAAGGATTGCTATGCCGCTGCCAGTTTCGGAGGCGTGTGGTATGTAGGATACGTACCCGTACACGACAGGAAATTCATCGACGTATACTTCTTGTAGGAGGACGACGTCGTTGTCTGCTGCTTGTAGCATGTCTTTGAGTAAGGACATCTTAATCTGCGACCGTATATTATTGATATTGATAGAAGCAAGCCGATATGCTTGTCTTCCGTCCGTCGCATGTATATCGGCCTTGGGAGCCTACGCCGCCTGCTGTTGTGCTGGCACGTTACGTGACCCCGTCCTGCCCGCCGTCGTTGGTTATTAGTTGAACTTTAGAGGGGCGCCGCCTCCGCCGTGTCGCCAGTTGCGACTGTCGGTGTGTCTGCTCCACAATCAACAGCCCAGTCTCCTTGGGACAAGTTTTCCGTGGGCCGGGGCTCGCCAGCCCTGTCTCTCTGTGGCTCCTCTCCTACTACCTGGGAGTGGCAGTGGACTGCTGGTAGCCGTGCGTTGTCAAGTTCTTCAGGTCGGTCTTGGCGTTTGCTGCTGTCGAGACGGTGGCGTTCTGGATGAAGAGTCTCGGCACCCATTGTGAGGTGGCCGTCTTCCTCGGTCGTTTCTTGATCGTCGCCCTGCATACGTATTAAGGAGGCGTCCGACGGGGTTAGACGTCGTTTCTTGCGCCGCTTCAGAGACCGTTATTTACGCGAGTGCGTTTCCGCATCCGAATGTGGGTGAGTCTGTCACCACTGCAGTCGGACACGAAGGCAGCCGTTGGCAGTATTCGAGCATTTGCTCAACTGATGTCTGTACAGGTGGTATCGGTGGGCGCTGCTCGGTGGGGGCGTCGCCGCCGTCCCCATCCTCATATCGTCATCAGAAGTCGTCGGCGTTTCGACTGGCTTCTCCAGCTGTTTAGCGCTGTCACTGTTCGGTGAGGTCTCAAAAAGGGTTCAAATGGCTCTGAGCACTATGGGACTTAACTTCTGAGGTCACCAGTCCCCTAGAACTTAGAACTACTTAAACCTAACTAACCTAAGGACATCACACACATGCATGCCCGAGGCAGGATTCGAACCTGCGACCGTAGCGGTCACGCGACTCCATACTGTAGCGCCTAGAACCTCACGGCCACTCTGGCCGGCGGTGAGGACTCCTTGCGGAACACATTTGCATAAGTGAGAGGGAGAGACGTCGCCAGACATGTTGCTACAGCTTCACATGTCTGTATTTGTACAGTTCTTCGATGGAGACAAGCGAACGTGGCCTTCTTGACCACAACCTGAGCAAGTTTTCCGCTGACCGTCGTAAATGATTATCGCTCTGCAGCCTCCAGTTGTAAGGTACGGACACGTGATAAAGGTTGTCCATTGTTTTGCTGTGTGACTTAGTACCCGTCCATAGGGTTGTAGCGCGTTAACCACGATCTCAGCCGGAATCTCAAACGGTACCTCAAATACTCTGACAGTTCTCAATCCAAGTCCCGCATGATCAATTTCTACCATTCCGACATGGTCGTCTGAATGTTTAAATTTAAGTCCATTTTTATGGTCCAGTGGCAACGGGCTTGCCGTAGTGGATACACCGGTTCCCGTGAGATCACCGAAGTTAAGCGCTGTCGGGCGTGGCTGGCACTTGGATGGGTGACCATGCAGCCGCCATGTGCTGTTGCCATTTTTCGGGGTGCACTCAGCCTCGTGATGCCAATTGAGGAGCTACTCGACCGAATAGTAGTGGCTCCGGTCAAAGAAATCCATCATAACGACCGGGAGAGCGGTGTGCTGACCACACGCCCCTCCTATCCGCATCCTCAACTGAGGATGACACGGCGGTCGGATGGTCCCGATGGGCCACTTGTGGCCTGAAGACGGAGTGCCTTTTTTCTATGGTCCAGTACGATCTTGTCACACACCTTGTCGTTGATCAGTTTCACGTAGACCACACTGCTTGTTATAGAGAAGTGGATGGCAATCATATCCTGTGGTTCAATTTTACTTTCTTCGCGTATAATTCGTTCTATTTCAAATGCCTTCTCTCGTGCAAATTTATTATTAAAGCTGATCTTGATAGTAGATTGTCGGTACGAATGAGTCATTTTAGTTCGAAAGTGCAAGTACTAGCGAAGGCTAACACGAAGTCAACAACTGCGTACGCGCTAAGCACCGCGGCAGGGACGTAAAGAGACGTCCGAGCCGGACGACTGCGGAAAGCAGACTGCCACTGAGCCACCCCAGCACAGCGGCTCACACAGCTGGGCGGAGCGCCCTGGCACGCCTCCCCTCTCGATCAAAACTCCCCCTTACACACGAACAGAATTGCTGAGGCTCTCCATGTTCTGGAACAGCACCTCAGAATCGAACGTAAATGGGGGATCCAGCCTGAAATCTAGGTGTAGGTACTTATAGAAATGAAATGATATAGCTCCAGAAACGTGACTGGTGTATACAGTTATGATTTTACGTGAACAGACTGAAGCGGAGACCGAAAATTTGTACCAAGACCGGGACTCGAATCTGGGTCTCCTGTTTACACGAGTATAGTGGGCAGGGACACTACAAATGTAGTGTGTGGAAAGTGTAGGTCTCACGGGGAGCGTGACAGAGATAAGGCCCTTCAGTCGCACTAGCGTCTGTGTCCTCGGTGGCTCAGACGCCGGCACGGTAGCTCAGCGTGCTCGGTCAGAGGGTTAGCAGCCCTCTGTATGATAAAACTGAGTCAACGGATCAACAAAGAACCTGAACGGGTGTCATTGGACGTCACCCCCCCCCCCCCCCCCGCGAACAAATTCAACGAACACTATAGAACAAAATGAGATCTAAAAAAGAAAAAAAAAAAAAAAAGAAAGTCGGACAGAGCGTATGCTTTGTAAGTCGGAGGTCTTGGGTTCCAGTCCCGGTTGGGGCACACATTTTTCAACTGTCTACGTTGATATTTACAACGCCTGTAAGCACCGAAAGGTCAAGATTTCATTATAACTTCATTCTTCGAGAGCTGCAAGATCACCAATGATATCTGTAGAGATACCAGCTTCATATCTATTATTGTTGCCTGAACGTGCCATTAGTTTACTGGAAGAATGGTATAAGATTCCATTTACTATCGAGTAGGACTTGTATTTATCCATTCCGATACAACTATGAAGCTGTTTTGAATGAGAACCGTTTCCCTATACCGTAGTGTTGATGTGTTTGGTTTTTGGTGTTCCCATTTTTTTGTTCACTCCCCATGCATTCCTCACCGCTCAGGCGCTAGGTGGCACTGAATCTAACTTTAGGCGGAGTGCATACTCTGTTTTGAAACTATAGAAGCCACGTGGCAGTTGCAAGTGTCACTTTCAGGGCTGTAAAAATGAGAACTGAATATGTGCGTGAACGAACTTAGCAAAATGACAGCACACGCGTAGTATGCAGATCACGGGCAGTGAGAACCGTCCACATGGTTCATGGGTTGCCGATCCTAGACTTTGTATTACTGTGTGAAAATCTTGCAGATAAGTTCTCGTAGACTGTAAATACTTCTGGATTAAGGGACACCACTCACCGATAAAGCAGCAGCGTTGAGTTGTCGATAGGCACACACAAAAGAAAGAAAACTTACTAGCTTTGAAGCTATCCTTGGTCGAGCTAGAGTCTGAGCGTTTTGTACTAGCAACTGCCAAGAGTTTATAGGGCAGAACCAGTGGTCGAGCCATAGCAAAGGCATTTGCTATGGCTCGGCCACTGGTTCTGCCCTATAAACTCTTGGCAGTTGCTAGTACAAAACGGTCAGGCGCTGCCTGGGTGCTTTGAGGTCAACCCCTACATTCTTCTTCACGTCGAGGCCAAACAGCCTCCGCTCTAATTCAGAGGTAACACACTCACTCCAAATATCTATTCAAACGCCCACAATTTGGGCAAGACCCTTCGTTTTCGAGGATTTTGATAATAATAATAATGCCGTGTGACGAGGGCCTCCCGTCGGGTAGACCGCTCGCCTGGTGCAAGTCTTTCGATTTGACGCCACGGCGGCGACTTGCGCGTCGATGGGGATGACATGATGATGATTAGTACAACACAATACCCAGTCCCTGAGCGGGGAAAAATCTCCGATCCAGCTGGGAATCGAACCCGGGCTCTTTTGATTGACAGTCTGTCGCGCTGACCACTTTTTTTAAATTTATTTATTTATTTTATTTTATTTATTTTTTTTTTTTTTTTTTTTTTTTTTTTGTAGTGGACTGGTGGGGGCTCGGGGGGCAAAGTGGGCAGGGGTCGAAACCTGAGGCCTGGCCACCGTGTCCCCCTCACCACCACCGAGCCTGTGGTGCTTAGGGAAGTGGGAGATACAGGAATCAACAGTAGTGGAAGGCGTTGTTATTTATTTAGTTGCATGTGTTTTTGTAATATTCACTAATAGCATGAAATTATGGGAACACATATGCGAAAGAGAAAAGAAATATAAATTCTGGGTAAAGAAAAAGAAAGGAAAAAGGAAAAGCAAAAAGAAATAAAATCCGCTCAATCTGCGACGCGCTCTCCCATCCGCGGAGGTCAGAAGTAGAATAGATCGTAGGCGGTTGAAACTCAGACACCGCCGGGGGAGGAGGGGTGGGTGCCCTCTGTGCCAGGCACCCCCCAACTCAGTGGAGGTCTAACAAAGACCGCTCGAAGATAATTAGCAAATAATGTTCGGTAACGTGGCGTGTTTTCGAGAGCTGCATGGTCTGTTCGTAAATAGGTCCAGAAGTCGAGCCGGGATTTAGGTCCCTCATTAAAGAGATAAGCGACCGCCCACCCTTTGACCCACGTAATAGCGTGACATTTGGCGGCGGGAAAATGTCGGTCCTCCGGGTATAGAAACATTCGAGGCTCGACTGTGTCTGGTGGCACCCGGAGATAGCAGGCAATGATTTGCTGCACGAAGCGCCATACATCTTGCGATGAGGCGCATGTCAGACGGTGTTCATCAGTGCCCAGTTGCTGGCAAAGGAGACAAAGAGGGGATTCTGACAAGCCAATGTTGTGCAGGCGTTGCTTCGTGGCAAATTTCCTGTTGACTATGTGGTACCACAGTGCCCGGACGTTCGTAGGGAGGAAGGGCTGGTGGACGGTAGTCCACACTATGGGCCACTGGATGGAGGGGTGTTTGGTCTCCATCACATTCCGGGGAACACAGCGCAGCAACAGGCTGTAAAAATCCTTAGTCCTAGGTGGGCGTGTATCTGGGAGACTGGTATGTATGTAACCGTAGTCGACGAAAAAAGGTCGAAATATGGGACAAATGAGGCACGATATGGCCGACAGACACTGGTGGTGAGGTGGAAGCAGGTAGGAGGATCTCAAGCAAGCTGCGTGTTAGAGATGTACCCTGGCCCATCCACTGTTTTCTCATGGTACTCATGTACAAGGCTGCAGCTCGCATACGGGCATTGACGAGCCCGACGCCACCATACCGTGTGGGCAGGGTAAGTGTCTCATAACGGACTTTAAACATTGAACCAGCCGTGAGATAATAGCCAAAAGCCGCCTGAATGTTGCGCCCAATTGCAGTTGGCAGAGGGAGAACTTGCGCGATGTGAACCAATTTTGATGCCACATAAAGATTAATAACCGCAACCCGTTGAAGTGTGTCCTGGCGGCGCAAGAGGTTCTGGCGGACGTCGTTGCGGATGACGTGTAACAGGCGACGGAAATTCGTCACCGCCGTGCGTGTGACCGTGGGGGTAAAGGTAATGCCCAGGTACCGGAAAGTCCGCACAAGCGGCAGTGGTGCCACTTCACCCTCCTGGAGGCCTCGTCCAATGTGCATTGCAGAAGATTTGGCGACATTCATGGCACTGCCAGCGGCAGCCCCATAACGGGTAATCAATTCGAGGACATCCCGAATCTCAGAGCCGGAGCGAATGAGGAGGAGGAGGTCATCAGCATATGCCCGACAGCGAAAAGTGTGTTGGCGTAGGGTGAGGCCAGAGAGCTTGGTCGTCAAGCCCCCAATAAGGGGCTCAAGGGCAATAGCATACAGGAGGGTAGAAAGGGGGCACCCCTGCCGTATCGAACGGCAGATAGGGACCGGCCCTGCTATACGTCCATTGACTTGGACACGTGAACTGGCACTGTCGTAAAGACGCCGGATGACGTCGAGAAACGGAGGGGGGATGCCCATTCGGGCTGCCACCAAAAACAGGAAACGATGACGCACTTTATCGAAGGCGCTGTCGAAGTCTATAGCGACGACCGCTACCCGGAGCCTGCAGGCCGCCGCTATCGCAATTAAGTCGCGGCATTCCCCTGTGGCAGTCTGTATGTTAATCTGTCCGCCACCACTCAGCTACCGGGGGCGGACGAGGATTTTGATGTTGGCTGAGAAATGCGTCATTAGTACATTCGCACAGATACAGCATACATGGAATCTAATATGAACCTGTAACTGTTAAAGTACTTTTTAACCGGATGGGAACTTGCAGACCGTCTCTACACACACATGGATTACGTACGTAGATGGCTTCAGCAGCTGATGTAACACACAGCCCATGCCGTCCTCCTCCGCAGTTGTCTGCCATGTGGAGGATACGGGTCCGATTCCCGGTACCGCCAGGAATTTTTCCTCGGTGGAAGGTACGCTCAGCAACATGAAGACAACTGAGGAGCTGCATGACCAGGCAGTAGCGGCTCCAGGTCACGAAAACTGACAACCGGGAGAGCGGTGTGTTGACACGACGCCCCTTCATAACGCATCCGTTCACGCATTGGCAGACGATGACACGGGTATCGGTCGATAAGGTTGGGCCTGCAAAGGCCCGGGTACGGAGTTTTATACGATAATTCCAGTTCCAATTCCGGAAACCTCGGTACCTACATCAAAGTTTACTGTAATACTAAAGGGATTTCAGTACGCTGACGACTTAGATAAAGAAACAATAATTATGCTAACAGATTATTCGCAGTCTGAATTTCTGTTCATACGTAATCGTGTTGTCAATAATTCCAGCAATTACACTACTGGGAAAAAATTAGTACATCCTTCTAGAGGTTTCCATTTTACTGAAGGTAAGGAGTAGCGATCCGTGATGGAAGCCCACATTAGTACGTGGTGTAGCCTCCACAGGTTGTAACACAGGTGCTGACTGTGGCATCCACTCGATCGTACAGATGGTGAGTACTGTCCTGAGATACGTTATTCCACGCCTGCTCGACGTGTTCACGTAGTTCTCTAAGAGCTCTTGGTTGATGAGTCGCGCGTGTCACTTGTCCTCCACGTAGAGTTTCACGGGCAGTGTGTGGTCGAGCGTTTATCTGTTGTTACAACACATCACCAAGAACGGCAAAAGCAAGGGTCTGACAACATTCTGCGCGTACCGAGTACTGGTTAGCGTCCCCTCCAGAAACAGCAAAGAGTTGCAGCTTTTCGCACCACCCACTATAAGGCTTGGAGTGGGGTAGTGTATCGTGGACGGATGCACTCTACGAGACAGGGCGCAACAGGTCTGCGTCGTACGCGCAAACGACCATCACTTGTGAGCAGGCAGAATCGCTGAAGACCAGGCCGCGCCAGTCCATCTTCCAAGTGATCATCTGACGGCATCAGTCGAGCCCTGCACGTCGATGCTGTTGCGTGAGTAGAAGTTCGTCTAGAGGTGTGCGTGCCCGTAGTCCCAAAGCTAATAACCGTTTCCCAACAGTTAGCGTCGACACGTCTGAACACACCAGCGGTAGGTCTACGATCTGCCACTCCAGCCCTTACATTATAAGGATCCAGAAGGGCGTCGGTGCTGCATGAACGCCCAGAACTTCTTCTACGAGTGTGAGAATGTTCATGTGACCACTGATGCCAGCATCGTTCCACAATGACGGACCACGTCCAATTTGTGTAGCAGTTCTGCGCAAGGACCATACCGCCATTCGGATGGCAAAGTGCGTTTCTGTGGCACGTTTGCCGGGTTGCTTCACACGTTTGCACCACACTGAACTTTGTACGCTGAGCATCTGTATTAAAGGGTCAACGTCGATGGCGCTCAGGTAGCTATGCTACTTACGAAATCTGTTGGCGGACGACGTCGAATCTGTTATCAGTACACCTACTATCCCCCAGGCGGGACATGCCATCATCAGATCAAAATCGACGTCGTCCTTCCAAATGTCCTACTTTTTGGTGTACCAGTTTATGGACCGCATTGCAGAACCACAGTTCTGTAACAAGAAAATCGCATCACTATGGGTAAAGGGGCACCCTGACATCAGCAGCAATGAAGTTGTCGACGCTCTCTCTAAGAGTGTCATACAAAATGGGACAGCCGGCCGGTGTGGCCGTGCGGTTATAGGCGCTTCAGTCTCGAACTGTGTGACCGCTACGGTCGCAGGTTCGAATCCTGCCTCGGGCATGGATGTGTGTGATGTCCTTAGGTTGGTTAGGTTTAATTAGTTCTAAGTTCTAGGCGACTGATGACCTCAGAAGTTAAGTCGCATAGTGCTCAGAGCCATTTGAGCCAAAATGGGACAAAGACGTACAAACATGTTCTTTACACAGACCTTTTTGAACATATGCAGCAGCAGACCGGAACCTCTACATCTCCATCTACATCCACACTCTGCAAGCCACCTGACGGTGTGTGGCGGAGGGTACCCTGAGTACCTCTATCGGTTCTCCCTTCTATTCCAGTCTCGTATTGTTCGTGGAAAGAAGGGTTGTCTGTATGCTTCTGTGTGGGCTCTAATCTCTCTGATTTTATCCTCATGATCTCTTCGCGATATATACGTAGGAGGGAGCAATATACTGCTGGACTCTTCGGTGAAGGTATGTTCTCGAAACTTTAACAAAATCCTGTACCGAGCTACTGAGCGTCTCTCCTGCAGAGTCTTCCACTGGAGTTTATCTGTCATCTCCGTAACGCTTTCGCGATTACTAAATGATCCTGTAACGAAGCGCGCTGCTCTTCGTTGGATCTTCTCTATCTCTTGTATCAACCCCATCTGGTACGGATCCCACACCGCTGAGCAGTATTCAAGCAGTGGGCGAACAAGCGTACTGTAACCTACTTCCTTTGTTTTCGGATTGCATTTCCTTAGGATTCTTCCAATGAATCTCAGTCAACTTTATATGATCATTCCATTTTAAATCACTCCTAATGCGTACTCCCAGATAATGTATGGAATTAACTGCTTCCAGTTGCTGACCTGCTATTTTGTAGCTAAATGATAAGGGATCTATCTTTCTATGTATTCGCAGCACATTACACTTGTCTACATTGAGATTCAGTTGCCATTCCTTGCACCATGCGTCAATTCGCTGCAGATCCTCCTGCATTTCAGTACAATTTTCCATTGTTACAACCTCTCGATACACCACAGCATCATCTGCAAAAAGCCTCAGTGAACTTCCGGTGTCATCCACCAGGTCATTTTTGTATATTGTGAACAGCAACGGTCCCATGACACTCCCCTGCGGCACACCTGAAATCACTCTTACTTCGGAAGACTTCTCTCCATTGAGAATGACATGCTGCGTTCTGTTATCTAGGAACTCCTCTTGGGACAACGTGGTGCCCACTGTAACAATCTAGAGAAAAACGTTGTGCAGCTATACAACCCAGCATCACATGCATAGATCGCTCCTTGCACTGCCTTGCAGGCAGCAATGGCCAGTCGGAAAAGAAATAAGGCCGACTCACTACGTTCATGTTCACGCTTCTAACTGTTCACGTTCACGTTTCTAACAAGGAACGTTTCTGGTCACCATTTTTCGCCTCCGCTTTAACCATGGACCTTTTCGACTGCACCTCTATCGGTTGAAACTGATCGACTCACTCCCATACGGTTGTGGTGCGGTGAACCCCTCGAGAGTACCATTATCGGCTGCCCACTGACATATCACGCAACAACCTGTTTAGTACCACGAAAATAAAGACACTACTTACTGAGGATGATGTTTCACTACATAAGCATATACACCGAGAAAGTTTCAGAGGTAGTAGTACAAACCAAGATAAAAAGTTTAGTAAAGCTGACATCTAAAATGGGTACCTTCAGTGTAATGAGCATGAAGTGCATACCTTCAGACCAATGAACACTTACTTGTTCATCTTCTCTACTGTGAAACAAATGTCTTATACTCAAAAAGTGCTCATAACTCTTTAAGGTATGCATTTTAGAGTCTTTCTTTACTGGACGCTTTTTTCTTGTGTTCCTTCATATTACTAATACTCAAGGTTTTTCGTGGAGTTCTGCTTCAACCTTTATATAACTTTTTAACGACTGATTAAATTTATACATTCACGAACTAATGTAAATATTCTATCTTACCCATGGCACTGGAGTCGTAGGTCTTTGTATCTATGTGGGGGAGGGGCGGATGGAAAGGGTGCGCTACATATGTCTTATTTACCAAAATGTTTCTCACAATAATTTCTAGCATTTCATGTACCGGGAGGTGGCTGTGGACCATGTCCGAGGCTAAAAAAAAAAAAAAGAGGTAAAGAAGGAAGTGATTTCCAACTTGCTCCATGACAGTAAATAATGTGTCCAAGGGAAATAATAATTCTTAAAGGAACTGGCTGCAAAATGCTTAGAAGGTGGTCACAGAAAACCAGTATCTCACAATGGAAAGGTTAACAACAAAAAATAAAAATAAACCAACCAATTATTCCTTACCAGTCACCATAACATGAAAACTACGCGATTCAGACCAGCAGGGTGCTGAAAAGAATTTAATTTATTGTGAACGTGGTTTACATGCACCATTATTTAAACTGTAGGCTGGATCTCGCTCAGTTTCCAGGATACGGAGCAAGCAGCACCAAGAGAGCCTCGCCGTACCTTCTTGCCCGGCTGGGCGTTCCAGCGGCAGCGGTCGAGGAACCTGGCGCTGAAGACGAGGTGGACGTCGCAGAGGAAGAGCAGCGCGTCCCCGGGCGCGGCGGCGGCCCTGTCGGCGGCGACGCGCAGCCCGCGGCTCCTGGAGAAGGACTCGTTGAGCGCCAGCAGCCGCAGCTGGTCTGGCGGCCCGCCGCGGGGGGAGAGCGACAGCGCGCGAGACATGGCCGACCGCGCATCGGCCAGACCCTCCTCGCCGAAGAACACCACCGTCAGCTGCACCCTGAGCACCAACACACCACAAGCGGCTGTACACTGGACGCTGCAGACCAGAGAGTGGCAGGCAGTGTGACACTAAGGAGACTGCAGTGCGGAGAACCCGCTGGACTGTATGCCTGGGAAACACTCTATGAACAACACCTCAGTCACCTGCCACCTGTTATCACGTACCGGTTGGCTGCAATTAAAGAGCAGCAATTCAAAGAGGTCCAGCGTGGACTGTAATTATTGCATGGCAGAGGAACTTCCTAGATATTGGTTCAAATGGCTCTGAGCACTATGGGACTCAACTGCTGAGGTCATTAGTCCCCTAGAACTTAGAACTAGTTAAACCTAACTAACCTAAGGACATCACAAACATCCATGCCCGAGGCAGGATTCGAACCTGCGACCGTAGCGTTCCTAGATATTCTAAGGCATTAAAGCAGAACAGATTTGCGCTGGAAAAAAATTAGTTCCAATTTTGGCCACCACGTGCAAATCTGGCGCTGTACATCATCTCGTCCGCGTCTCCAGATCTCATAGTGAAAAAAAAAAACTGTGGAAGAGGCGGTTGATAGCAACATCATCACTACGTCCATCTCGCTCATTTGACGCTTCTGCCCGAGTCCTGTTCCTAACCCATTGCTTATGGAAACATTTCGATACGTCTTTCTTGCATTCACAGCGCCACATTTGCACCCGGTGGCCAAAACTGGAACTATTTTTTTCGAGCGTAAATCTGTTCCGCAGTCATGTATCACAATGTCTACCAGATCACGATAATTGCTGCCTACACTGGACCTCTGTGAGTAGAGTTCCTTGACATAAGTTGCATTAGATATAAATCTACTACCGGATAGTGTCATATGAAGAATATGTGCCGGACCGAGACTCAAATCCCGATTTTCGGCTTACCACGCGCGGTCGCTTTAGCCACTTCCACCGTCTGCACTCGTTCCCCGGACCGACCAAAACCTCCACATGTCACACTGTCTGCATCCTTATCTCACAGTCCACTGAATTCATCACCCTATGCTCGCCGTGTTACTTGGATTCCACATCAGGGAGGATGAGGCTACAAGGAATCAAGACCAGTGTTCTTATCGTCATGTGCCTGTGTAGGCTTGTAATAAATGCATCTCTGAAAGAACAGACACTGTTGACGGTAACAACACTGATCTCCATTCCTCACTTCCTCCTCCTCCCCAATTCCGAAGTCCAGTTAATAATGCCGGCGAGCATTACGGGATGAAGCAGTGGACTATGCCATAAAGACGTAGACAAGGTGATATATGGAGGTTTAGGTTTGTCCAGGGAGCTTGCGCAGATAGCCGAACTGGTTAAGGCGACCACTCACGATAAGCAGGAAGTCCTGGTTCGAGTCGCAGTCGGATACAAATCATATGTCGCTATTGCGTAGTAGATCTATACCTAACTCAGCTGAGGTCAAGGGAATGGCGTTCAGCGAAGTAATTTCGAATTACTTCGTACTTACATTCATGTCTGTTCTTCAGACATGAATGTAAGTATTACGAGCAAAAGACGATAATAACATTGATCTCGGTTCCTCAATGCGTTGTTCTCCCTGGTGCGGGAATCCAAGTTATGTTGGGAGCACCAGGTGATAAATTCAGTGGATGCAGACAGAATTACATATGGAAGTTCGGTTCGGTCCGGGGAGCGTGAATGGATAGCAGCAATGGTTAAACCGACCGCTTGTGGTAAGTCGAAAACCCGGGTTCGAGTCCCGTCGGCACAAATTTTCATATGTCGCTACTGGATAGTAGATCTGTACCTCATACAGCTAATGTCAAGGAATTCGCATTCAGGGATTTCATTTCAAATAATTTCGTTCAACTGCGGATCGTCAATAGCGTTCATTCTTTCATCTGCGTCTACATCGATTCCCCGCAAGCCATCGTACCATGCGTGGTGGAAGGGAACCTTTCCTGTTCCACTCGTAAATTCAGCAAGGGAAAAACTACTGTCTATATGTCTCCGTGTGGGTCTTAATTTCTCGAATCTTCTCTTCGTGGTCCTTACACGCAGTGTATGTTGGCGGCAGTAGAATCGTTAGGCAGTTCGTTTCAAATATCAGTTCCCTAAACTTTACCTATAGCGTTTCCCGAAAAGAACATCACCTTCCCTCCAGGGATTCCCACTTGAGTTTCCGACGCATCTCCGTAACACTTATGTGTTGTTCGGACCTATTATTATTATTATTCTGGATTTACAATGTGAGTACATTTTTCCAGCACCTATTCTAGATTACAGTAAGTCACTAATTATTGTTCTCCACTCTTCTCTATTTGTCCGTAAATCTTCAGGAATGTTGTTCTTCCTCACTGCTGTCTGAACTCCCTGTATCCATGTATCAGGTGGTCGTCCCCTTTCTCTTCTTCCAATTGGTACCCAGTCGATTATGCATTTTGGTAGCCTTTCCTGTTCCATTCGTCTGATGTGTCCATACCATTTAAGTTGTTTGTGCTCGATGAAATCAATAATTGAATTTTTACATTTCATCTTGTCTCTGATTACTTCATTTCTTATTCTTTCTCGTCTTGATATTCTTGCTGAACGTCTCCAGAAATCCATTTCTGTGGCTAATAATTTTGATTTCAGTTGTCATTTTGTTGTCCACACTTCTGAAACATATGTAATAATGCTCCTAACTATTGTTTTAAAAATCCTTATTTTTGTTATCAGTTGTTATGTGTTTGTCCCAGAGAAATCCATTCAATAAAGAGATTGTCGTCTTTCCAGAATTTATTCTTGATCTAATTTCTTTGTCCTGTTTCCCATCATTTGTAATTTTCACACCTAAATATTTATATTCCTCAGTAGCTGTTATTGTTCCCATCCCTTCTTGTAATATTAAGTCTCCATTCACTCCACCAATTACCATGTACTTTGTTTTATTCATGTTTACATTTAGACCTGATTTTTTATATTCTTGAATCAATTTTCTGGTCATATACTCTATGTCCTCACAGTCTTGGGCTATAATCAGTTGGTCATCTGCAAATTGTAACGAGTATATTGTTCTATCATTTATTGGTATTCCCATAGCGTGACATTTTTTCTTCCAATTCTGTAAAGTTACTTCTGTATATATTTTATACAATGTAGGTGAGATGCTACATCCTTGACGTAATCCTACCTGTAACAAATCTAGCAGGCCTCCTCTGAACTGCTTCGATGTCTTCCTTCAATCCGACCTGGTATGGATACCAAACACTCGAGCGGTACTCGAGAACAGGTTGCACCGGCGTCCTATTTGCCGTCTCCTTCACAGGTGAACAACTCTTTCCCAAAATTCTCCCAATACACCGAAGTTGACCACTAGCCCTCCGTACACATTTCTCACATGCTCGTTTCATTTCATATCGCTTTGCAGCGTCACGCCCAGAAATTTAAGTGTCTTGACTGCGTCAAGCAGGACACAAGTAATTCTGTGACCGAACATAACAGGTTTGTTCTTCCTATTCATACGCATTGACTTAAGATTCTTCCACATTCTTCCACATTCCACATTTATAGGTAGCTGACATTCATCACACCAACTAGAAATTTTGTCCAAGTTGTCTTGTATCTTCCTACAGTTACTCAACTTCAACACTTTACTGTATACCAGAGCATCGTCATCAAACACCCGGAGATTGCTGCCCATTATGTCCAAAAAAATCATTTATGTATATAGAGAACACACTGCATATCATTTAGTTTGGTTCTCTGGATAGAGACCAGCTGGTGTCACATGAAGCAGACCATGTATTGCGTTTCTATCTTTACTGTTCTTTGGTTAGAATCGCAATGCAATTGTGAGAGTTCGGATCACTTTACTTGATTTCTGGGAGAGTAGGTTTTCTTCATTTGCTGGGATAGGAAGTGGATGAAGTTAAGGAGCTGATCCATAGTAAAAAATTTGGGTTGGAAGCTATTCAGAGTACTAAGAATGAGTGTCTGCTTTTCAAGGTATTTAAGGAAGCAAGGGAGACTGGGCTTCAATGTGGTACTAACGACGTGAGGTCTTTTGAGATGAATAAGCTTGCAATAAACAGAATGGCGTTTCCTTTTCGAAGGACTTGTCATAGCACTTGCACGGGGGAAGAAAAGAAAAGCTGTATTTGTATGACCGGCCACGGGTCTGAAACCACTTCATACTTACAAAATCAGAATTCAGTTTATTATCAACTACACTCGGTTCTGTGCATTCAGTGTACGGGGACTACAGTTCAACACCAACCTCACAGAAGCTGGGAGGAAAGCCGACAAACTGGCTTGACAAAATATTACCCTCATTATTTATTGTCACAGTGTTCTTAGTAAGCTAACAAGGAAACATCATCAACTTTGACCTCAACCTGAAAGGACAGATTCTAAACACGCGCCATCACCGCTTTTTCACTCGCTCCGCCCCACCACTGTCGCTTATTTCCCGTGCGCGAACTCTTGTGCAGTGCAGTGAGTAAAACAGTTGTTTAATAGGTTCGACATTGGTAACGTGCTTTGTTCACTGCGTCAAAGTGCACAGTTTCTAACAAGTAGCTGGTGCCAGAGATCTGTGCTTTGAACATTTTTGTGTTGTGATTAAAAAATACAGTGTAAATGCGGGAAACGAATGAATATGTCATTAAAAGCGAGAGTAGTGCTATTTCATTATTAACATCGCTGTTATGCGTTAATTTCTTTTCCAACGGAACTCAAAAATGCAATACAACGCTTGAGAACAATTTGATGGGAGGACAGAACTATGGAAGGTTGAGGTGCATACTAAATTGCTAGATCGTATCGAATTTGAAGGTAGTAATTTTACCATCACGGTACTTATGTATTCAGTATCGGTACTACTGCTTAACTATAAAAATATGAGTGTCGAAACTGTAATTAAAAATTGTTGTTGTGCTGCAAAGCTCTATAACATCAAAAGTATTACATTTTGAACAGTGTGGAAAAGTATTGCCAGAATGAAAAGTCAGATATCATAATACGCGGTATGCAGAGCGCTTTGCGTAACGAAAACCAATTGAGTACAGCTAAGCGATAATGACGTGCGCAATGTGACGAGTCAAGACAACATCCAGGTAAGGACAATTAATCGCACATCCTGGAATTGAAGAAGTTATATAATTACGAAACACTAGCCGCAGTTGAACTCAGTGTAAGATGATTAGCTTAACGTGATGCTAAAACAATTTCTTACGAGTCGTGAAGGGCCAAACTTCACGTATTGATTGTCATAATTTTTCCAAAATCATTAAGAGTGGGCTACTTATAAAATGAGCAAGATGTTACTGTGTTTACAACTATGTGCAGTGAAATGAAAGTCAGATAGTGCCTCTTATGATTACTGCCCAAATTTTGCATCGACTTAAACTTTACTGTCAGTATTCATGCCAGGAGGAGAAGTTACTGAGATCGATGTGGACCGACCGTTGGGAGGCTTGAAGGCTTTGATTGAGAGCAAGGAAGACGATGTCGTTGGAAACAGGGGCACACGGATGGGGGCTCCTGGCACTTGTCTGGAATATTATTAGTGGTAATGAATATTTAACGCCCTCTGCTCTGCTGTCCGCCTTCGTGCAAACCTACTTGCCCACCTTACCAAAGGAATGTCCCCCAAGAATCTGCTTTCTGCTTAACGAGGTAGCGCTACGCTGAATTGCTAAAGAGGGTTTATGCCAGAAAAGGACATTTTTATGCCTACCAGCAAGAAAAGTACGAAATATAGTTTAAGACTATTTACTATAGAAGGTGAAATGCCGCAAAATTTCTGCTGACAAATGGTGTGAACACTTCGAAGTATGATGATATTTTATGTGCGGATCAGCCTGCCTTGTTAACAGATCTCCCCAACTCACTCCCCCTGACATAGTCCCCTGCCACCTTCTCCTCATCCCACTCTCCCTCTTCCCCATCCCTCTAGGCCTCTTGTCCTATTGGTGGGAAATGCATGGTCAGTTACCCTAGGGGCAGAGAACACTGGCGCAGCCTGCATGGCTCCCAGATTTCCCTCAAGTGCCATATGAGAGCCTGAGTGATGTCACATTGCATGACGGTTGTTCTTCATGGCTGCCTGCAGGAGTTGTCATTTAAATCTGCCAAGAGTGTTCCTACTATGACGTCACTCGAATATAAAAATGTCGGGAAATTAAAAAATCCAGGCAACGTAGCTTCTTTTAAACATTTACATACTGCATGGTCTGTTTGTTGTATTTCAACATTTAGTGACATCTTAGTATAATATAACATATAGCGTTTCATCTGATTCAACTATTGATAAAACTACAATCTTCTTCAGCAATATTTTGCCTTTCAGCTTCGCCCAAGAGGGTTGGAAGACTTCATTCTCCTGATTGACGTATGTCTTCAAAGGTTTACTGCATCTTAATAGTCTGCAGACTGGAAGTCCATCTACTCGAAATGTTCTGGAACAATCTCGAAGTTGTCATAGTTCTGGTCACACACCAACCGGACGTCTCCCCCTCCTCCAAGGGTATGCATCATATCTCATACTCTAAACTCTGTCGGTCTGATAAAGACGAATGCAAAAATTACGTACCACATGCTTTATGTTATTATCGAGCCTTGACAACCTTACTTGAAATTAATTCCAAGAATACTTCTGTCATCACAGATAAAAATGTTTTCATAATTCGATTTAGAAGAATATCGTCTTTCGCACTGATGCATAGTAATAGTGACATGTATTTTATTTAGAAATAATAATAACACCAATACGATTTGTTGCATATGGAATACAGTGTGATGCTTAGGTGCAAGGCCAACTAATGAAAACAACAGAGTTTTCATGTCCTTAGGTGGCTGGGACACATCAGCTGTGTATAGGAGATAGAGGAGAGGAAACAAGATTGATACTGGGGCACTCCTGAGGATGAGTGCGAGGATGGACGGATGGTACGAATTTAGGTACGATTGATGGTGAAAATATAACTGGAATTACTTACAACACGTAATTTTTTGGTGAATATGTGCAGAGAATGCAAAAGAGTCTGCTCAGCCGGTATGATTGAGGGTGAAAATATGACTGGAATTAGTTACAACACGTAATTTTTTGGTGAATATGTGCAGAGAATGCAAAAGAGTCTGCTCAGCCGGCCGTTGTGGCCGAGCGGTTCTAGGCGCTTCAGCCTGGAACCGCGCTGCCACTACGGTCGCAGGTTCGAATCCTGCCTCGGGCACGGATGTGTGTGATGTCCTTAGGTTAGTTAGGTTTAAGTAGCTCTAAGTTCTAGGGGACTGATGACCTCAGATGTTAAGTCCCATAGTGCTCAGAGCCATTTTTGAGTCTGCTCACAGGGAATACTGGAAGGAGTTAAGGTCTTACTAAAAGGCAGCCCGCCCCGGTGGTAGGTGCAGCGACTGACCTGCGGTCGTTCTTGAGCGCGATGCGCACGAACTTGTCCATGAAGGCGCGGAAGTGCGCGGCGGGCCCCGGGGCCAGCGGCAGCAGCACGTGCACCGTGGGCCGCCCCCGGGGGGCCGCCAGCCGCTCCACCCCCACCACCAGCGGCGCCAGCAGCGGCCGCGCCAGCGTCACGCGCCTCCCGCCTCCGCCGCCGGGGCCGCGGAACACCAGCTCGTACTGCGTGCCCGTCGTGGGCTCGGTGCGGTACACGCCCTCGCTGAAGTCCGACAGCGAGAAGCGCTCCCCACCGCCGCCACCGCCGCCGCTGCTGCTGTTCAGAGTCTCCAGGGCCTGCAACAGGTGTGGCGTCCCTCTACACTTCAAAACCATTGTACAATATGCGTTAGCTGAGTATGTGCCAAGCAAGAACTCAAGAGATGAAAAAGAGCCACCGTGGTACAACAACCGAGTTAGAAAACTGCTGGGGAAGCAAAGGGAACTTCACAGCAAACATAAACATAGCCAAAGCCCTGCAGACAAACAAAAATTACGCGATGCGAAATGTAGTGTGAGGAGGGCTATGCGAGAGGTGTTCAACGAATTCGAAAGTAAAGTTCTATGTACTGACTTGCCAGAAAATCCTAAGAAATTTTGGTCTTATGTGAAAGTGGTAGGTGGATCAAAACAAAATGTCCAGACAATCTCTGACCAAAGTGGTACTGAAACAGAGTATCACAGACTAAAGGCCGAAATACTAACTGTCTTTTTCCAAAGCTGTTTCACAGAGGAAGACTGCACTTTAGTTCCTTCTCCAGATGGTCGCACAGATGACAAAATGGTAGATATCGAAATAGACGACAGAGGGAAAGAGAAACAATTAAAATCGCTCAAAAGAGGAAAGGCCGCTGGACCTGATGGGATACCAGTTCGATTTTACACAGAGTACGCGAAGGAACTTGCCCCCCTTCTTGCAGCGGTGTACCGTAGGTCTCTAGAAGAGCGTAGCGTTCCAAAGGATTGGAAAAGGACACAGGTCATCCCCGTTTTCAGGAAGGGACGTCGAACAGATGTGCAGAACTATAGACCTATATCTCTAACGTCGATCAGTTGTAGAATTTTGGAACACGTATTATGTTCGAGTATAATGACTTTTCTGCAGACTACAAATCTACTCTGTAGGAATCAGCATGGGTTTCGAAAAAGACGATCGAGTGAAACCCAGCTCGCGCTATTCGTCCACGAGACTCAGAGGGCCATAGACACGGCTTCCCAGATAGATGCCGTGTTTCTTGACTTCCGCAAGGCGTTCGATACAGTTCCCCACAGTCGTTTAATGAACAAAGTAAGAGCATATGGACTATCAGACTAATTGTGTGATTGGATTGAAGAGTTCCTAGATAACAGAACGCAGCACGTAATTCTCAATGGAGAGAAGTCTTCCGAAGTAAGAGTGATATCAGGTGTGGCGTAGGGGAGTGTCATAGGACCGTTGCTATTCACAATATACATAAATGACCTTGTGGATGACTTCGGAAGTTCGCTGAGGCTTTTTGTGGATGATGCTGTGGTATATCGAGAGGTTGTAACAATGGAAAATGGTACTGAAATGCAGGAGGATCTGCAGGGAATGGCAATTGAATCTCAATGTAGACAAGTGTAATGTGCTGCGAATACATAGAAAGAAAGATCCCTTATCATTTAGCTACAATATAGCAGGTCAGCAACTGGAATTAGTTAATTCCATAAATTATCTAGGAGTACGCATTAGGAGTGATTTAAAATGGAATGATCATATAAATTTGATCGTCGGTAAAGCAGATGCCAGACTGAGATTCATTGGAAGAATCCTAAGGAAATGCAATCCGAAAACAAAGGAAGTAGTTTACAGTACGCTTGTTCGCCCACTGCTTGAATACTGCTCAGCAGTGTGGGATCCGTACCAGATAGGGTTGATACATGAGATAGAGAAGATCCAACGGAGAGCAGCGCGCTTTGTTACAGGATCATTTAGTAATCGCGAAAGCGTTACGGAGTTGACAGATAAACTCCAGTGGAAGACTCTGCAAGAGAGACGCTCAGTAGCTCGGTACGGGCTTTTGTTGAAGTTTCGCGAACATACCTTCATCGAGGAGTCAAGCAGTATATTGCTTCCTCCTACGTATATATAGCGAAGAGACCATGAGGATAAAACCAGAGAGATTAGAGCCCACACAGAGGCATACTGACAATCTTTCTTTCCACGAACAATACGAGACTGGAATAGAAGGGAGAACCGGTAGAAGTACTCAAGGTATCCTCCGCCACACACCGTCAGCTGGTTTGCGGAGTATGGACGTAGATGTAGAATAACGCAGATAAACAATGCATTTCTGTAGTAGCAACCAAGGTAGATCTTAAATTGAGGAAGGAATTTCTGATAATGTAAGTTTGGAGGACATCATTGTAATAGTGAATCATGGTTAGTGAAAAAACCGGAAAACAAGAGAATCGAAGGGTCTGAACTGTGGTTCTCCATAAGGACGTTGAAAATTTGGGAGACTGATGAAGGAATGAATGAGAGGTTCTTCATAAAATCAGAGAAGAAAGGAACACATAGAAAACACAGGCAAGTAGAAAGGACAAAAAACAGGTCATATGTTACGGAGTTAGGAAATAACTTCAGTGGTACTACAGGAAGCTGTAGAGGATAAAAACTGTGGGGCCGACAGAGAGTGAAATATATCGGACCTCTTATCTAACGGAACCCCTATGTTGCCATCGACGGCGAACATTCATTAGAGACAAGGGTAACGCCAGACTTCAGGGAAGTGTGGTAGGACAGATTTTCCATATACATAAATGGTCTGGCGGAAAAGATGCGCAGCAGTCTGTGGATTTTTGTTGGTGATGCTGTGGTGTATGGCAAGCAGTCGTCGTTGAGTGACTGTAGCGGGATACAAGACGACTTATACAAAATTTCTAGTTGGCGTCATGAATGGCGCCTAGCTCTAAATGTGGGAAAATGTAAGTTAATGCGGATGAGTAGGAAAAACAAACCTGTAATGCTCAGATACACCATTAGTAATGTAGTGCTTGACCGAGTCACATCGATTTAATGTCTACGCGTAACGCTGCTAAGGAATACGAAACGAAATGAGCATGTAAGGATTGTAGCAGGGATGGTTCACTGTGAAAGAGACCGCGTATGGGACACTAGTACGAGCCATTGTTGAGTGTTGTGCGAGTGTTTGGAGTCCGCAACAGGTCGAATTAAAGGAAGACGTCGAAGCAATTCAGAAGCGGGCTGCTACATCTGTAACCAGTGTAATACGCAAGTATTACGGAGATGCTTCGGGAATTAAAATGGCAATCACTGGAAAGACAGCGACGTTCTTTTCGAGGTGCACTATCGAGAAAATTTAGAAAAGCGGCATTTGCGGCTGACTGCAGAACGATCTACTGCCGCCAACGAACATTTCGCGCCCGGCTGGTGGCCGTGCGGTTAAAGGCGCTTCAGTCTGGAACCGCGTGACCGCTACGGTCGCAGGTTCGAATCCTGCCTCGGGCATGGATGTGTGTGATGTCCTTAGGTTAGTTAAGTTTAATTAGTTCTAAGTTCTAGGCGACTGATGACCTCAGAAGTTAAGTCGCATAGTGCTCAGAGCCATTTGAACCATTTTGGACATTTCGCGTGAGGACCATGAAAATACGAGGGTAGTTTGAAAAGCCCGTGCAAAGTCCGAGAGTTGGCACCGGCGGTGCTTACCGAGGTCATGTTTAGTTAGTATCATCTTTGGAAAGAACGCACATCAAGTTTCAGCTATATTGGTCTATTTCTTTGTGTTTAGCATTGGTGTGAATCAAGGAAGTCGAGTGATTGCCAAAAAATGGACGAAAAAGAATTTCGTGCGGTGATTAAACATAACTTTATAAAGGTCAAAACGCCTCAGGAGACTAAAGGGAAGCTTGATAAACATTACGGTGACTTTGCACCTTCAGTTAGAACAGTTTATAAGTGGTTTCAAAATTTTCGGAGTGGCCATATGGGCACAAGTGATGCTGAACTTTCTGGACGCTCTGTGGAGGTAACAACTCTAGAAATCATTGATAAAATCCATGATGTGGTAATGGATGACAGAAGAGTTAAGGTGTGTGAGGTTGCTAGTGCTGTGGGCATCTCGAATGAACGGGTACATAATATTTTGCATAAACATTTGGACACGACAAAGCTATCCGCAAGATGGCTTCCGCGATTGCTCACGCTTGACCAGAAACGGAATCGTGTGAGGTCTTGAAAGGATTGTTTGCAGCTGTCCAGGAAGAATCCGCAGGACTTTCAGCGTCGTTTCGTCACTGTAGATGAAACATGGAATCAGTACTATACCCCTGGCACCAAACAACAATCTAAACAATGGGTTACCAAGGGAGAATCTGCACCAAAAAAGGCGAAGACCATTCCTTCGGCCGGAAAGGTTATGGCGACTGTCTTTTGGGATTCGCAAGGGATAATCCTCATCGACTATCTAGAAAAGGGTAGAACTATTACAGGTGCATATTAATCATCGTTATTGGACCGTCTGAAAATCGAGCTGCAACGACGGTGCACCAGCACACACCTCAGCAGTTGTGGTAGCAAAATTATTGGAAATAGGATTCCAACTCGTTTCACATATCCCCTATTCTCCACACTTGGCTCCCCTGGACTACTATTTGTTCCCCAATTTGAAGAAATGGCTGGTGGGACAAAGATTTTATTCAAACAAGGAGGTGATTGCAGCAACTAATAGCTATTTTGTAGGTTTGTTGATCATGACACTTAACAACAAACTGTTTGACCCAAACCAAAATTTATGTCAAGTGGATCCAGTCTGTATTTTGTCAATAAGATTATAAGACAAGAACATAATATTTCTCATTGCTACACATACAATATTTTCGAAACTTTACCCGCATTTTAGGATTCCTGTAAGAAAATCAAATTTCGAATGTTGAAACCAAAAAAAAAAAAAAAAATGGTTCAAATGGCTCTGAGCACTATGGGACTTAACATCTGTGGTCATCAGTCCCCTAGAACTTAGAACTACTTAAACCTAACTAACCTAAGGACATCACACACATCCATGCCCGAGGCAGGATTCGAACCCGCGATCGTAGCAGTCGCGCGGTTCCGGACTGAGCGCCTAGAACCGCTAGACTACCGCGGCCGGCTGTTGAAACCAGTTTAATATGTTACCTCATACTTTGCTACCATGAATTAAGAGCCAAAAACAACTAAGGAGCATAATATGACCATAGGTGTCAAAGGAGACTAAGTCATTTAGCTAATTCCGAAATTGAATCAAATATTAACAAACAAAACTGTTCCACATAATTCACTCAAAAGATGTTTCGAGAAGTAACATTTATTCAGCATCTGCTGCGGACAGACGCACTTATTTTACTGATGCAACTGTAATCCAAACGCAACAGCTGAAATAATATTACAAAAATTCTCTATGACCTGGGAAAGTCGGCTGGTGTGGCCGGGAGGTTCTAGGCGCTTCAGTCTGGAACCGCGCGACCACTACGGACGCAGGTTCGAATCCTGCCTCGGGCATGGATGTGTGTGATGTCCTCAGGTTAGTTACGTTTAAGTAGTTCTAAGTTCTAGGGGACTGATGACCATAGATGTTAAGTCCCATAGTGCTGAGAGCCATTTGAACCATTTTCGACTTGGGAAATATAACAGACTCACAAGATCTGCGGCCAGTTTCGGAGTCATTACGAATATTCCTCTGAGATGAAAAACTTCAGATTGAAATTCTTAATCGCATTAAATTTCGTAGAAACTTGTTTTATTTTTCTAAGATGGCGAATATTTTTGTGGAAATAACAGTGGACTCAGGTATGGTTACTACTACATTAACAATCAGTGACACAAATTTAATGTGGAACAGCGAAACTGTTATAAGTTAATACTAATATAAATTAAAATAGCATTAGCCTTCAGACAGCTTGACTCTGTTATTAAACACGTTTTTATACTTTGTTTGTGACATCATATCTCTTCAACTGTTGGTGAAGACGTGCTATTTAATGCATTCCTATACACAGAGCGTCACTAGAGAATGAGTTGATGTTGTGATAAATTCATTTAGAAGCGAAAACTTTTAATTTTTGTGAACGTCAGCTAAAGTATGTTAGCAACAGTGTATAAATAAGTCTGGTGCCTACCACGAGCGTCTCTTTGAGAAGTGTTTAATCATTGTCTGCAAATTCCTGTGACAAGTAATGCTCCATTTTCCACAAAAAATTATGAAATCAACACACTCTGCCACGGACAGATAACAAACAAACGATTGTGTATGCTTTCTCGAGCTAGTGAATGCGACGTCAATGCAGCAGACAGTAGTATAGTTAATTACAAACACAAATCTCTCACGGAATGCTATTTTAAGACTTCGTGACACAATGAGGTATTCGTTTGAGACCATAGGTATCTTATCTCAAAATAACCAGTTTAGGCTTCTGTGTAATTTTGACTCTACGTGTTTGGAACACCCTGCATAATGTTCCAGGCCGAGCCAGAGTTAATATACATTCGAGAGGAGCGATGTCAGAATCACAGCCTGTTCACCTACATTTAGGTTTCCCTAAATGGATCAAGTCCTATGGTAGAACGGTTCCTCGTCAACGAAACAGTCGATTATCTACGTGCACTTGTCCTGTGAAAGTTGGTGCTCTTATACTCAACTTATAGTCAACAGAACGCTACAACTTGAACGTCCTTTCTTTCTTTTTCACAGGACTCAAAAGCAGAGTGAGTATGGTAGTAATGTGATATCGATTTAAGAAAACGAATCTGTTGGATACTACTAATCGTAGCTGTCGTCAGTTGATGACGCTTAACTTTCACCAGCGACTCTTGATTTCTGTTTCTCAAAATGGACTGATGTTAGAGTACTGTATCCTGCCAAAATTGAGTCAGAGATCAAATGCTATACAAACAATTTTGGGAAGAAAACGTGCTATCGTAGATTGTCTGTTGCTCTAGAAAAGGGTTCTGTGTAATTTTCTGAGACAATTAGTCGATGTGATACTGTTGGTCAATAGGGCTGCGAGTCTGACCATGCGAATTATTTTTGTCTCAACAAAGTGGAACCCTTCGACAAGACAATACATATTTCCATACATCTAAACGTAGACAAATATCACTTGAGGGTTATGATAGAGACTTCAAACTTTTTTGGCTCTGAATTGCCTTGATTGCAACACGACTGAATATCTGTGGACCTATTTCAACTGTCAAGCTCATTGTATCAACAGTCTGCCACTGACTCCTGAACAGCTGTGGTGAGCACTGTTACAACGAGGCTCGATGAATATGTTTAAGAGTCCGACCTGTCAGCCGCTGCCTGGATCTTTTCTAAGCCTTCCAGCCGCTGTCTATGCTGTAAACATTGATTACCCTGGACTCTAGCAGATGCTCAGGATAATTTGACTAGTCAGTGTATCTCTGGGAGGCAGCAGCGCCATAATAGGAGCCCGGAGGTTTGCTGTAGAGATCAGAAACGAAGAGAGTACGGTTCTAACGCTCGGGTTGCGTAATTCACAAATAAAGGCGCCGCTGTTACGTCAGTGCTGAGAGGTTACCTTCGTCCTGCTGTAGTTTCGCTAGTATGACGTGTGTGACAGCGATGGCGCTGCGGTCGCTTCGTACTCGTCGACTCGTTCCCTCTTATTGAACCGTGCCGGGAGTGTAAGGTTAGTCGTGCTTTGTCGTTAGTATGGAAGCTGCGCACACGATCCTGCTGCTGTACGAGTAAAGTAGCAAAGTGACAAGGAGAAATGACCGATTGTTTGGATCAGGTGGCCATTTCCGAAGCTGTGATTTGTTAGACTGTGGCGGGTGTAGGAGTAAACTCAGCTGACGCAAAATAAACAATTTGAATTGTGTGCCATTAGAGGAGGCGTGATATCTGGAATAAGTTTCACGCTATAGTCCACGCTTCAGACGATAAATACAGAGAATTCGTTCAACTCCAAAAAAATTGCTGTTTCCTTGTTTATTCCACTTCCACCATGAGAAAACATGTGTTGCGTCAAACGAAAACTGAGAGTAACGTCCCTGTTATATCCCCGGGAAAGAAGAGGCTTTATTTCTATATTCATTCGATTATGGCAACTTGCGTTTATGGGCTACAAGCGAGTTGTGTAGCTTATCGTTCATTTGTGTACTTTAGTTTAATAATAAATCACCAATTGCGGCAACTGCGGAGCCTAGCCTCACGAACAAACATAAAATATTGTTCGGTGAAACAACAATTCTGTCCGATGCCTCCACGTACAGGGATTCTGTTATTAAGGAGGCTGTTGAAATAAGAATGAGCCAAAAGAACCTTAACCGCGATAGCGGATACCATCAGAGCTGTGCGTGGGAACGAGCGCTCGAGGCAGAGAAGCAGCAGAGACGTTCATTCCAAGGTTTACGTTCCAACGGAAGCGGTGGCGCCACCGGCGCATACAGTGACATTGTCTGTGACAGCAGTACGTAATCGCCGACCAATCAGAAGCCGACCAATCAGAAGCCGTCCACGGGCTATATAGAGGCTACCACAGTAGCAGTGAAGACAGTCAGTTGCTCCTGACGATGAAGATGGAGGTAATCGTCGAAAGCTCGAGATTTTATCCAGAAGTGACGCGGCAAGAATACCGAGAAGGTTTTACATAAATAAATCACCATTTAGGTATTGAACTTCAACCTCATGTGATGATTTCTGGTGCTGTCGTTACAGATTCGGTAACGCCTCGAAAGTGTGTATCTGTCAACGTACTTGTTAGACATTCTGTGAATAGATATTAAATATTAAAATAAATTTACCGCAATTTTGGGAAACATTTTTGGAATACAGTGATCAAGTCAGGTGACTTCGTAGCAGCTGAGGAGAGCTCCGCCTACCATCCTCCAAGGAAGCCATGGGTCTGAAGATGGTTATATAAATATAACCGAAACCGGTCACCTATGTTATTGGGACATAAGTATTGTGATCAAGACTGAGCTTTAGTTAAAACATGAATTTACCGCAGTTTTCGAAAAAGTTTTACCTACATAAATGTATGTGTAAACAGCGCGGTATTGGCTGTTAACGGATCAGTCGTCATACTGGTACATAATTTGCTTCCAGCAAGTAATTGAGAACTTTAATTGCAAGAGCTACTCTCAGAAGAGAAAATACTTTCGCGACATTTCAGCTTGCTCTTGAGAATGGCTGATAAGCCGAAATAAATGAACAATAATTTGCAATTTAATGACGGAAATTTTTTGCCAACGGTTGGGTATTTAGCGAGAGCGCCGCGAGTTCGCGGACTCGTGTACTCGCTCTCCTTTCTGAACGATTCGTGTCCACTTGGATCCAAGAGCAGACGAGTGGGCTGAAGCGAAGACTTGGGAGTCGAATCTATGGGCACGCGGAGACGCGAGTTCAGTACTGACGACACAGGACTCTCTAGCAAATTTAAGGAGAGTACACGGAGCTCATTTCTGATCTCTAGTATGCTCTACCGAAATGTTATTTACAATTTGTACAGAAAGCAGATGGCACTTATAAGAGTCGAGGGGCATGAAAGGGAAGCAGTGGTTGGGAAGGGAGTGAGACAGGGTTGTAGCCTCTCCCCGATGTTATTCAATCTGTATATTGAGCAAGCAGTAAAGGAAACAAAAGAAAAATTCGGAGTAGGTATTAAAATCCATGGAGAAGAAATAAAAACTTTGAGGTTCTCCGATGACATTGTACTTCTGTCAGAGACAGCAAACGACTTGGAAGAGCAGTTGAACGGAATGGACAGTGTCTTGAAAGAAGGACATAAGATGAACATCAACAAAAGCAAAACAAGGATAACGGAATGTAGTCGAATTATGTCGGGTGATGCTGAGGGAATTAGATTAGGAAATGAGACACTTAAAGTAGTAAAGGAATTTTCTATTTCGGGAGCAAAATAACTGATGATGGTCGAAGTAGAGAGGATATAACATGTAGACTGGCAATGGCAAGGAAAGAGTTTCTGAAGAAGAGGAATCTGTTAACATCGAGTATAGGTTTAAGTGTCTGGAAGTCGTTTCTGTAAGTATTTGTATGGAGTGTAGCCATGTATGGATGTGAAACATGGACAATGAATAGTTTGGACAAGAAGAGAATAGAAGCTTTCGAAATGTGGTGCTACAGAAGAATGCTGAAGATTAGATGGGTAGATCACATAACTAATGAGGAGGTATTGAATAGGATTGGGGAGAAGAGGAGTTTGTGGTACAACTTGACAAGAAGAAGGGACCGGTTGGTAGGACACGTTCTGAGGCATCAAGGAATCACCAATTTAGTATTGGAGGGCAGCGTGGATCGTAAAAATCGTAGAGGCAGACCAAGAGATGAATACACTAAACATATTCAGAAGGATGTAGGTTGCAGTAGGTACTGGGAGATGAAGAAGCTTGCACAGGATAGAGTAGCATGGAGAGCTGCATCAAACCAGCCTCAGGACTGAAGACCACAACAACAACAACAATATTGCTGATTGCTACAAATCCAATATTTTCGATTTTTTTATGATTCTGTAAGAAAACCATATTTCGAATGTTTAAATCGCTTTAATATGTTACCTCATATTTTGCTACCATAATATGACCATAGGTTTCATGGGAGACCAAATCATTTAACTGATTCCAAAACTGAATCAAATATTGACAAAGCTGTTGCACAATATTCAAATTCAATCAAAAGATTGTTTCGAAAAGTAACATTTACTTTAGCAGCTGCTGGACGGCAGAAGTAAATATTTTACTGATGTAACTGTAATCCAAACACAACAACTGCAATAATATAACAAAAATGTAAGTCATAATATGAAATTCTCCATGAATTGGGAAATATTACAGACTCGCAACATCTACAACCAGTGTGGGAATCATCACGAATATTCTTCTGGGATGAAACACTTTAGGTGCAAATTCTTAATCGTATTAAATTTCACAGAAACTTGTTTTATTTTCCTAAAATGGCAGACATTTTTGTGGAAATAATCGTGGATTCAAATACGGTCGCTACCACATTAATACTCATTCACATAAATTTAATAAGGAGCAGTAAATCTCTTATAAGTTAATACTAGTACAAATTAAAATAGTGCTAATCTTCAGGTAGATTAACTCTCTTCTTAAACACATTTTTGTACTGTGTTTTGTGACGTCACATCCCTTTAAGTAGTGGCAAGAGGTGTGCTATTTAACGCATTTCTTTTCTACACGCCGAGCGTCTGTGGAGAGTGAGTTGATGTTGTGTTAAAGTCATGTAGACCTGGCATACTTTTAATTTTTGTGAACTTCAGCTAAAAGTAGGTCAGTAAAAGTACATGAACACGTCCGCTACTTGTCACGAGGAACTTTTTGAGAACTGTTAAATCCTTATCTGCGAGTTCCTATGACTAGTAATGTTCCATTTTCCACAAAGAATCGTGGAATTAACACACTCTGCCATGGACCCACAACAAACGATTGTGTATGCTTTCTAGCTAGTGCAAGCAATGTCAACGCAGCGCACATTAGTATCGTTTATTACAAACACAAGTCTCAGACAGACAGCTGTTTTAAGACTTAATGCAACCTGAGATTTTCGTTTGTGACCATTGGTTCTTATCTCAAAATAACCGGTTCAGGGTTCCTTTTAGTTTTGGCTCTGCATGTTTGGGACACCCTGTATAATATTCCAGATCGAGCCAAGATTATGGCACATTTAGGAGGAGCGATGTCAGAATGGTTCAAATGGCTCTGAGCACTATGGGACTTAACATCTATGGTCATCAGTGCCCTAGAACTTAGAACTGCTTAAACCTAACTAACCTAAGGACATCACACAACACCCAGTCATCACGAGGCAGAGAAAATCCCTGACCCCGCCGGGAATCGAACCCGGGATCCCGGGCGCAGGAAGCGAGAACACTACCACACGACCACGAGCTGCGGGGAGCGATGTCAGAATCCCAGCCTTTTACCAACATTTACGTTTCCCTAAATAGATTAAATTCTATGACAGAAATGTTCCTTGTCAACGAAACAGTCGATTACCTCCTCGTACTTGTCCTGTGACAGTTAGTGTACTGCGTCTAATGAGCTTATAGGCAACAGCGTGCTACAACTTGAACGTCCTTTCATTTTTTTCTTTTTTACAGGACACAAAAGCAGACTGACGCTGTCAGTGTGCTAGTAACGTCATATCGATTGAAAAAATGACTCTCTTGGATAGTACTGAACCGTATCTCTTGTCAGTGGATGACAGCTAACTTTCACCTGTGAGTCTTGTTTTCTGTTTCTCAAAATGGATTGATGTTAGCGTACTGTATCCTGTCAAAAACAAGTCGGAGATCAGATACTATACAATCAGTTTTGTGAAGAAACCAGACCGTCGTAGGCTGCGTGTTGCTCTAGAAAATGGTTTTGTGTGATTATCTGAGACAATTAATCGATGTGGTACTGTTGATCAATACGGTTACGAGCTCAACCATGCAAATTATTTTCGTCTCAGCAAAGTGGAACCCTTTGACAGGATAATACATATTTCCATACAACTAAACGTATACAAATATCGCTTGAGCGTTATGACGAAGACTACAAACTTCTTTGGCACTAAACTGGATTGATTGTAACACAACTGAAGGATGTGTGGGCCCACTTGAACTGCCATGCTCATTGTATCAACACTCTGCCACTCACTCTTGAACAGCTGTGGTTAACACTGTTACAATATGGTTCGATCGATATGGTTACGAGTGCGAAATGTCGTCCGCTGCCTTGCATCTTTCCCCACTCTTCCAACCGCTGTCTACGCTGTAAACAATTATTACCCTGGACTCAGATGGTCACGATAATCTGATTGGCCATTGCATCTCTAGGAGACAGCAGAACTATACCACGAGGGCAGAGGCATGCTGTAGGGAACAGGAACGAGGAGAGTACGGATCTAATGCTCGGGTTGCGTAATTCACAAATAAAGACACCACTGTTACAACAGTGCTAAGGAGTTTCTTTCGTACCCGCTGTAGTTCCACGAGTATGACGCGTGTGACAACGATGGCGCTGCAGTCGCTTCGTACTCGTTGACTCGTTCCCTCTTACTGAACCGTGCAAGGAGTGTAGGGATAGTCGTGCTTTATTGTTAGTGCGAAATATGCGCACGCAGTCTTGCGTCTGCAAAGAAGCAAAGTGACAAGGCGAAATGTCCGATTGTTTGGATCAGGTGGCCTTTAACGAAGCTGTATTTTGCGAGACTGTGGAGGGTGTAAGATGAAAATTAATTGATGCACAGTACACAATTGCAAATGTATTCCATTAGAGGAGGCGTGATATCTGGAATACGTTTCACGGTAGAGTCCACGCTTCAGACGAAAAATACACAAATTTCGTTCAGCGCAGATAAAATTGTCGTATTCTTGTTTATTCCAGCTTCACCATTAGAAAACGTGTTGCATCAAACGAAAACGGAGAGTAACGGCACTGTTAAATCCCCGTGGCACAAAAGGGCTTTATTTCGGTTTTCATTTGGTCATTGCAACTTGCGTTTATATGCTACAAGCAAGTTGTGTAGTTTATGACTCATTTCTGTAATGTAGTTCAATAATTAATGATGATTACTGCTTGACCACATCCTCATTTCATGTTTGCTAGTGCTGTCATTACAAACTCGGTAACGCCAGGGAAGTGTACGCATGTCAACGTAATTGTTAGACATTCTCTGAATAGATATTAAAATAAATTTAAAGCAGTCTTCCAAAAGGTTTTATATACATATTGGTACGTCTAAACAGAACGGTATGCACTGTGAATCGATCAGTCGTTATACTGGTATATAACTTGCTTCCATCAAATAACTGATGACGTAGTTTGCAAGTGCTATTCTAAGAAGAAATGGGCCATTTTCTGACACTTTAATTTACTTTTGAGAATGGCTATAAAGTCGAAATCATGATTGGTTCAAATGGCTCTGAGCACTATGGGACTTAACATCTGCGGTCATCAGTCCCCTAGACTTAGAACTACTTAAACCTAAGGACATCATACACAGGCATGCCCGAGGCACGATTCGAACCTGCGACCGTAGTGGTCGCGCAGTTCCGGACTGAAGAGCCTAGAACCGCTCGGCCACTGCGGCCGGCCGAAATCATGATTGTTGTGTGAAGTAAAAGAATTATAATTTGCAGTTTAATGGCGGAAATGTCTTTCAAAACGGTTGCGAATGTAGCGGGAATGCCGCGACTCCGCGGACTCGTGTTTTCGCACTCATTTCTGAGCGAGTCGTGTCCACCTAGGCCCGACAACACACTAAGGTGACGAGTGGGCTGGAGCGGAGACGCGCGGGTCGAGTCTACGGAAACACGGAGACGACAAGTTCGGTGATGACGTTACAGGACTCTCGGGCGAATTTAAGGCGAGTACACGGAGCTCACTTCTGATCTCTAGCACGCTGACCTGCATAAGAGCCTCCAGGAGGTCCAGCTTGCGGAAGCCGATGGGCTTCTCGACGACGCGCTTCCCGAGCGCCAGCTCGACGGGGTAGACGCGGCTCAGCGTGAAGTGCGAGAAGGCCACCATCTCGAACTCGCTGGCCAGCGGGCGCCCCCTGTCCAGCAGCTCGGCCTGCGACACGTGGCGGCGCGCCTGCTCCACGCACTGCTCGGCAGTCAGCGGCACGTGCAGCGGCGCCGCAGTGGCGGCCGTCGTGTTGCCGGGGGCCAGCGGGCTGAGAGGCCGCGGGGAGCCGCTGGACAGCCACTCCAGGCTGCCTGCAACACACGGAACACAGGCGAGGTCGTTCTCCTGTGGCACTTGCTGATGCACATAGTCCAGACACCGCACATGAAGCGGCCAAGTAAAGGTGGTTGCCAGCAGGCAGCGGGGACAGCCATTCCAGGCCGCCTGCAACATACGAAATAGAAACACTGACGTCCACTTCTGACACATTGTGATACGCGTGGTTCAGGCCTCATAAGCCAGTCATGAAGCAGCGCAGCAGAGGTTGTAACGGCGAAAGTGCATATCCTCCTTTTTCCATCTATTGTACTATAAATTTTTTTCCTTATTTTGTTTACCTGAAGATATGACACTTCCGCATCTTTATGTATCGTAACTGTTTTACTATTTGTATTTTTACGCTGGGTCTTGCCTAGGGAATTCTATGCTATCGAACGATAACATCGATAGGTCGTGTGGAGAACCAAAGTGTTTAGAATCTTTGGTAGTGTCAACTCTACCGCGTGGAGCCCGGGGAGAGCAGAGTCTGGCTGGAGTAGGGCGGTGGAGCAGATGTGTCGAGTGACGCTCCCACGAGTTGCCGCGCTTTCGCGGTTTGGCAGCATGTAATTGCGCACGACTTTCTATGATAGTTTCTGACACGGTGTCGCGGACGGGAAGCATTAGCTGGTGCATATCAAGAGCCCGTTTCGGCTGGAGACCGTGTCGAGAAGAAGGCGCGCCAACATCCAGCTTCTGCAACAGCTACGGCCGACAATGAGTGATTGTCGCCACCTCCTCGACCGACGACTTCAAACCTTCAATCAACCAACAAGGAAGACTGGAAGCAGGTAAAGTTTTAGACTGTATGGCAGACCTCAGCTTTTAAAATTGTCCCATTTTCCTCTCAAAATTACAGCAACTTAGCATGAACCTTTGTAGCTCATTGTCCCAACTGCATTACCAAGCAGGATCCCTTCCTTTTCCGGAATGAACTCGAGTGTCGTTGAAATTCAAACGCCAGCATTAAAGTAATATCATTCGATTTCACTGCTTTAATTTTAAAGTTCAGTTAAGTTATTCATAGCTGGCTACAATAACAAAGTTCACTATTAATTTCAGTCACGAAATTAACTTTCAATTTTCCGGTTTTATTAATTTTTTGCTAAATTAAGTCAGATTGTAGTGAAACGTATTACTTCTGACAAACATTCAGTTTTCACACAACACGTCTCAACCCTCAAATGCCACGCTTTTAGTGCTAATTATACACTCCTGGAAATTGAAATAAGAACACCGTGAATTCATTGTCCCAGGAAGGGGAAACTTTATTGACACATTCCTGGGATCAGATACATCACATGATCACACTGACAGAACCACAGGCACATAGACACAGGCAACAGAGCATGCATAATGTCGGCACTAGTACAGTGTATATCCACCTCTCGCAGCAATGCAGGCTGCTATTCTCCCATGGAGACGATCGTAGAGATGCTGGATGTAGTCCTGTGGAACGGCTTGCCATGCCATTTCCACCTGGCGCCTCAGTTGGACCAGCGTTCGTGCTGGACGTGCAGACCGCGTGAGACGACGCTTCATCCAGTCCCAAACATGCTCAATGGGGGACAGATCCGGAGATCTTGCTGGCCAGGGTAGTTGACTGACACCTTCTAGAGCACGTTGGGTGGCACGGGATACATGCGGACGTGCATTGTCCTGTTGGAACAGCAAGTTCCCTTGCCGGTCTAGGAATGGTAGAACGATGGGTTCGATGACGGTTTGGATGTACCGTGCACTATTCAGTGTCCCCTCGACGATCACCAGTGGTGTACGGCCAGTGTAGGAGATCGCTCCCCACACCATGATGCCGGGTGTTGGCCCTGTGTGCCTCGGTCGTATGCAGTCTTGATTCTGGTGCTCACCTGCACGGCGCCAAACACGCATACGACCATCATTGGCACCAAGGCAGAAGTGACTCTCATCGCTGAAGACGACACGTCTCCATTCGTCCCTCCATTCACGCCTGTCGCGACACCACTGGAGGCGGGCTGCACGATGTTGGGGCGTGAGCGGAACACGGCCTAACGGTGTGCGGGACCGTAGCCCAGCTTCATGGAGACGGTTGCGAATGGTCCTCGCCGATACTCCAGGAGAAACAGTGTCCCTAATTTGCTGGGAAGTGGCGGTGCGGTCCCCTACGGCACTGCGTAGGATCCTACGGTCTTGGCGTGCATCCGTGCGTCGCTGCGGTCCGGTCCCTGGTCGACGGGCACGTGCACCTTCCGCCGACCACTGGCGACAACATCGATGTACTGTGGAGACCTCACGCCCCACGTGTTGAGCAATTCGGCGGTACGTCCACCCGGCCTCCCGCATGCCCACTATACGCCCTCGCTCAAAGTCCGTCAACTGCACATACGGTTCACGTCCACGCTGTCGCGGCATGCTACCAGTGTTAAAGACTGCGATGGAGCTCCGTATGCCACGGCAAACTGGCTGACACTGACGGCGGCGGTGCAAAAATGCTGCGCAGCTAGCGCCATTCGACGGCCAACACCGCGGTTCCTGGTGTGTCCGCTGTGTCGTGCGTGTGATCATTGCATGTACAGCCCTCTCGCAGTGTCCGGAGCAAGTATGGTGGGTCTGACACACCGGTGTCAATGTGTTCTTTTTTCCATTTCCAGGAGTGTATGTGTCATAACCTTTCATTTTCAGTTATTATAGTAGTTGTCCATAGGACTGGCGACCGTAATTTTCCCCAAATCTCAAATATCTAATTACCGCCAGTCAATTGTTAACGTAACGACCCCACATTTACTTTCTTTATTAACTTTACCCTTTCTCAAAATTAATTTCCACCAGTTTCATTTGCATTTTTCCTTTCATTTAGATGTAACGCTTTCCTCCCTCTTTACGACAGATTAACTTCGGTGACGATTGCTTATCCCAAATTTCCATTAGGTACACGTTGTTTAATTTTTACTGTCATTAAGGTCGATAAGTGAGGGGGAGGCTACAAGGTGGTCGTGTTGCTAGACGCCATATAGCTGGCAGATGGTAGAAAGCCACTAGACAGCCACTCCAAACTGCCTGGAACATGTGGAAGAGACACACAGTCATCCACTTGTCACATGTACTGGCACACCGAGCCCACGCAAGTCAGTAGCATGTGCAGTGGTGCAACGGAGGTGGCAAACCATCGACAGCTGCCAATAACTCTAGGCCACCTACAACACGTAGAACAGACCCACAGTTATCCACTTGTGACCTGTGGTGGCACAAGCATGAGGCGGCACACTGGGTCTATGTGCCACTCGCCAGTGAGCAACTCGTGTAATGGCGCAGCAGAGGCGGTTGCGTTCCCAGAGGGCAGCAAGCCGGTAGACTGTAGGGAGTTGCTGGACAGCCACTTCAGGCTGCTTTCAAAGCGTGGAATGGACCTATGGTCACCCACTTGTCACACTGGGTCCATACACCTCTCACCACTCAGTAGTACATGCCATGCCGTAGCGGAGGCAATCACATTGCTAGAGGACATCAAGCTATCAGATTGTGGAGAGCCGCTGGACAGCCCCTCCAGGCTACCTGCAACATACTTCTGCTTGTGAAACATGGCAGCACACTGGATCCATGCATCACTCTCTAGTCAGTGGCACGTACAGCACCAAAGCATAGGTTGCTAGAGGACACCAAGACAGAAAGAAGCAGAGAGCCGCCAGACAACCACGCCAGGCTGCTTGCAACACACCGTACACACAATGATCATCCACTTGAGACACTTGGTAGCAAACATCGTCCAGGCACCGCTCACCAAACAGAGGCCGGCCGAGTGGAGGTCGTCACTCTTCCTGGGGACACGACCGGCCGGAGTGGCCGTCCGGTTCTAGGAGCTACAGTCTGGAACCGCGTGACCGCTACGGTCGCAGGTTCGAATCCTGTCTCGGGCATGGACGTGTGTGCTGTCCATAGGTTAGTTAGGTTTAATTAGTTCTAAGTTCTAGGCGGCTGATGACCTCAAAAGTTAAGCCGCATAGTGCTCAGAGCCATTTGAACAATTTGAACCTGGGGACACGAAACAGACTGGCTGCAGACTCTCCGCGCTGCCTGATAGTCACAGACACGTGCTTATCTACTCCTGAGACTTGGCGGTGCACTTCATCCTAGCAATGGCGACCGGTCAGTCGCAGGTGCAATCACATTGTTGAGTGACATGAGGCGAGCGATCTGTTGGACGTGGAGGTCCGCATATAAACGCGTGGATACGTCGGCCTGTGACTCAGGACAGTCCATGTGAGCGCATTCTCTTTATTAGTTAATTAGTAATACGTGCTGCTGCCACAGGTAACGAAAAAAAGAAGACGGTCTTTGATTACCATTTGTAAAAAAATACAAAAATATATGCTGATATGTATCGATAGCTTCAGCTTCAAAGTGCCACTTGAACGCTGTGTAATTATCTGCACTTTGAGTAAAGGCCCTGCAGAATGTAGAGCGAAGAGACTTAGTAATAGTAGTCATTGTGAGAACTCTTTTTTATTATTTATTCATAAGAACGGTCTGTCAGGCATACCAATTGTTAATAATATTGATCAGTCGCCATATACACCAATTATAATAGGCACTGTAACATATCTACACTAAATACAACTATAAGCAAAGCACAGTAGTACTTTTTCTCACATCTATATTTACGTAAATTTTTAAAAACTTACTAAAGCTATAGTATTCGAGACATTTTATGATTGTAATGTAACTTTTTTCGTTTTATTTCAAGTAACAGCAGAGTTATGTAATAACACATAAGACAAATCGATATTGTACACTATTGTATAAAATCTCACTCGAGTAGAGTTGAAAGTTACATATCTTTGGATCGGATGTACCGGTGACATGCAAACGAGCGGGAAGTTATCGCCCCCACCAAAAACAGCTTATCAATCAGTCGGTAGACACACAGCGAGTGGTAAGCAGGTTCTCACGAAATACTAGTATGAGAAATGGTTTGCATCAGTTATTTCTGCTGATATGTTAGTATGTAGCAGAAAGTAGTATGCATGTAGTGAAATAATGAACAGTACTCTGTGTGTAATATTATTGTTAAAAAGTGATTCATACTGATCGAATGGACAGTGTCGTAAGTTCTGTATATGTGTGCGGCTTTTGGAGATAGGAGGTGAGGAGAATAACGGAGGCAGATCTGCTGTAAAATACACTCCTGGAAATGGAAAAAAGAACACATTGACACCGGTGTGTCAGACCCACCATACTTGCTCCGGACACTGCGAGAGGGCTGTACAAGCAATGATCACACGCACGGCACAGCGGACACACCAGGAACCGCGGTGTTGGCCGTCGAATGGCGCTAGCTGCGCAGCATTTGTGCACCGCCGCCGTCAGTGTCAGCCAGTTTGCCGTGGCATACGGAGCTCCATCGCAGTCTTTAGCACTGGTAGCATGCCGCGACAGCGTGGACGTGAACCGTATGTGCAGTTGACGGACTTTGAGCGAGGGCGTATAGTGGGCATGCGGGAGGCCGGGTGGACGTACCGCCGAATTGCTCAACACGTGGGGCGTGAGGTCTCCACAGTACATCGATGCTGTCGCCAGTGGTCGGCGGAAGGTGCACGTGCCCGTCGACCTGGGACCAGACCGCAGCGACGCACGGATGCACGCCAAGACCGTAGGATCCTACGCAGTGCCGTAGGGGACCACACCGCCACTTCCCAGCAAATTAGGGACACTGTTGCTCCTGGGGTATCGGCGAGGACCATTCGCAACCGTCTCCATGAAGCTGGGCTACGGTCCCGCACACCGTTAGGCCGTCTTCCGCTCACGCCCCAACATCGTGCAGCCCGCCTCCAGTGGTGTCGCGACAGGCGTGAATGGAGGGACGAATGGAGACGTGTCGTCTTCAGCGATGAGAGTCGCTTCTGCCTTGGTGCCAATGATGGTCGTATGCGTGTTTGGCGCCGTGCAGGTGAGCGCCACAATCAGGACTGCATACGACCGAGGCACACAGGGCCAACACCCGGCATCATGGGGTGGGGAGCGATCTCCTACACTGGCCGTACACCACTGGTGATCGTCGAGGGGACACTGAATAGTGCACGGTACATCCAAACCGTCATCGACCCATCGTTCTCCCATTCCTAGACCGGCAAGGGAACTTGCTGTTCCAACAGGACAATGCACGTCCGCATGTATCCCGTGCCACCCAACGTGCTCTAGAAGGTGTAAGTCAACTACCCTGGCCAGCAAGATCTCCGGATCTGTCCCCCATTAAGCATGTTTGGGACTGGATGAAGCGTCGTCTCACGCGGTCTGCACGTCCAGCACGAACGCTGGTCCAACTGAGGCGCCAGGTGGAAATGGCATGGCAAGCCGTTCCACAGGACTACATCCAGCATCTCTACGATCGTCTCCATGGGAAAATAGCAACCTGCATTGCTGCGAAAGGTGGATATACACTGTACTAGTGCCGACATTGTGCATGCTCTGTTGCCTGTGTCTATGTGCCTGTGGTTCTGTCAGTGTGATCATGTGATGTATCTGACCCCAGGAATGTGTCAATAAAGTTTCCCCTTCCTGGGACAATGAATTCACGGTGTTCTTATTTCAATTTCCAGGAGTGTATAATTACAAGCTTCAGGTCGACGATACATCACATGCAACTGTTAGAAAAGGAATTGCACATGACGTTCTATCCCAAGAAGGAGAATGCTTAAAAAGAGTACGTGATTTGTAAAAAATGGATCTGTATTCATGAGCAACTTCTAAATGAACACCAAGCATTGTATTAATTTATTTTCTCACAGTACAACTAAATGGGTATACAACGTACTGTGGTGACTCGGCCTAATTATAGCATTGACTATTGACACTGCTACACAGCGGAAAATCTGATTAAAGAGGCTACCACTGAATACTTGTTTGCAACAGAGTTAAAATATCAAAATCTCCGTGTTTTACAGTATGTACAAAGCGTGGTTTTACAGTGTCCAGTCACATTAAAGTGACCACGTGTCAAAAGCCTGAATAGTCACATCTTGCAGCGCGACATGCTGCGCTGCGTGTCGTGCAGGAAGAAGGTCAGCGAGGTGCTGGAGGGTACCGGCAGCGACGTGGAACCCTGCCGACTCCAGGGTCGTCTCCAGCTGAGCCAGGTTTCTCGGTTGGGCACGTATGGCACGTACAGCCCGATCGAGGTGATCTCACGGATTCTCCGTCTCGCTTAAATCCGGGCAGTTTGGTGACCGGTGGAGTAAAATAAACTCATACTGGTGCTCTTCAAACCACGCAAGTGAACTGCGAGCTGTTTGACACAATGTTTTGTCCTGCTGGAAGATGCCACCGTGTCGAGAAAAAAACTGCATGTAGGTGAGGACATGGTCGCCTAGGATAGATGCGTACCTGTGATGATCCACTGTGTCTTTCAGAACGACGAGCTCACCCACGGAATGCCACGTAAACATTCCCCAGACCATAACGCTCCCTCCTCCGGACATGTCACTTCCAGCGATTGTTGCAGGGTGTTTTTTTTCAGTCGTTACACGCTGTACAAGCCAGCGCCAATCTCTCCGATGGTGCATAAAATATGAGTCGCCTAAAAACACCTTTTGCTGCTCAGTGGATGTCCAGTTAACGGAATGGGGCTGCAAAATCCAGCCTTCACCACCTTCGAACGAAAGTCAGTATGGGTGCGTGAACTAGGAGCCTGGTACGAAAGCCCACACGCAGAAACGTTCGGAGAACGGTCATTGAGAAGCCACTGTTGACAACCCCTTGGTTGATCTGGGTGGACAGTTGCTCGGCGATT
The DNA here is from genome assembly GCF_023864345.2 of Schistocerca serialis cubense. Lineage (NCBI taxonomy): Eukaryota > Metazoa > Arthropoda > Insecta > Orthoptera > Acrididae > Schistocerca > Schistocerca serialis. The sequence continues at coordinate 1,278,854,221 of NC_064638.1, read as the reverse complement.
GCACTTTCATCGCCCGTACCCACTACCGGAGCCGTCGTTCAACCCTTTAATCCACGGTCTGTGGTGCACCACAATGGCCTCCACTTCCATTTGGAATAGCGCCATTTTGTCACACACGATATGCTTTAACCACCGCGGCGCAAGAACTATTTAAAGACTTAGCCATTTCGGAGATACCTCCACCCTTGACACGAAAGCCAATGATGGTTATTGACAATTTGTACAGAAAGCAGATGGCAGTTATAAGAGTCGAGGGGCATGAAAGGAAAGCAGTTGTTGGGAAGGGAGTGAGACAGGGTTGTAGCTTCTCCCCGATGTTGTTCAATCTTTATATTGAGCAAGCAGTAAAGGAAACAAAAGAAAAATTCGGAGTAGGTATTAAAATCCATGGAGAAGAAATAAAAACTTTAAGGTTCGCCGATGACATTGTAATTCTGTCAGAGACAGCAAACGACTTGGAAGAGCAGTTGAACGGAATGGATAGTGTCTTGAAAGGAGGATATAAGATGAACATCAACAAAAGCAAAACAAGGATAATGGAATGCAGTCGAATTAAGACGGGTGATCCTGAGGGAATTAGATTAGGAAATGAGACATTTAAAGTAGTCAAGGAGTTCTGCTATTTGGGGAGCTGTAAGTAGGCTGTTTATGTTTTCTCTATGCAAGTAGGCTGTTTATGTTTTCTCTATGTAAGTAGGCTGTTTATGTTTTCTCTATGTAAGTAGGCTGTTTAGGTTTTTTTATTGGTAACGCCACCTCTGTATGAAAATCACTGGCTGTGCTGTGGGCAGTCTGTGTCTGCTTTGCATTGTTGTAATACTCGCCATTGTAGTGTTAGGCAGCTGGCTGTGAACAGCGCGTAGCGTTGCGCAGTTGGAGGTGAGCCGCCAGCAGTGGTGGATGTGGGGAGAGAGATGGCGGAGATTTGTAATTTGTCATGAACTGCTATATTTATATATGATGATATCAAGGTAAATACATTGTTTGTTCTCTATTAATATCTTTCATTTGCTAACTATCCCTATCAGTAGTTAGTGCCTTCCATAGTTTGAATCTTTTATTTAGCTGGCAGTAGTGGCGCTCGCTGTATTGCAGTAGCTTGAGGAGCGAAGATTTTTGTGAGGTAAGTGATTTGTGAAAGGCATAGTTTAATGTTAGTCAGGGCCATTCTTTTGCAGGGAATTTTGAAAGTCAGATTGCGTTGCGCTAACAAAAATATTGTGTATCAGTTTAAGCACAGTCTTGTATAAATTGTTCAAAGGGGACGTTTCAGAGCAAAATAACTGATGATGGTCGAAGTAAAGAGGATATAAAATGTAGACTGGCAATGGCAAGGAAAGCGTTTCTGAAGAAGAGAAATTTGTTAACATCGAGTATAGACTTAAGTGTCAGGAAGTCGTTTCTGAAAGTATTTGTAAGGAGTGTACCCATATATGGATTTGAAACATGGACGATAAATAGTTTGGACAAGAAGAGAATAGAAGCTTTCTAAATGTGGTGCTACAGAAGAATGCTGAAGAATATATGCGCAGATCACGTAACTAATGAGGAGGTATTGAATAGAATTAGGGGGAGCGGAGATATTTGTGGCACAACTTGACTAGACGAAGGGATCGGTTGGTAGGACATGTGTTGAGGCATCAAGGTATCACCAGTTTAGCATTGGAGGGCAGAGTGGAGGGTAAAAATCGTAGAGGGAGACCAAGAGATGAATACACTAAGCAGATTCAGAAGGATGTAGGTCGCAGTAGTTACTCGGAGATGAAGAAGCTTGCACGGGATAGAGTAGCATGGAGAGCTGCATGAAACGAGTCTCTGGACTGAAGACCACAACAACAACAACACATTTCTAACTCCGTATGAACTCTGAATTTTTGACGTTGTAAGTGTAAGGAAGCTGTCATTAAGGAAGTGTCAAACAGAGAAAGAGGTCACTGCACTCGGTACTTAATAGCAATACTAGCTTCAAACTTTTACGGAGATAATTAGATTATTAGAAATGTGTGAGATATAAGAATTACATTTCGGATTTGATCAATTCCAACAACATACATATCTCAGCGACAAGGTGACTGTACCGTGTGGATACATCGCGGCGCAATTGGATATCAGTTGATCTCTCTTCTCGATTTAAGAGTTAACGTGGCAAGAGTATCTCTCTCTCTCTCTCTGTCAGTGATCGGGTGCCAAACCGTTTGTGTGGCGTCGGCATGTAATTACCGCCGTGACTTGGTAGCCAATCAGATCCTTGGTTCGCTGCTGCATGTGGTATGTTAGTCAGATCGGTTTACGAGATGACTTGTGTCCTCCACATTACCCAATGTAGAAGTTGTTTCAGTGTGTTACTTGGGCACCTATTTGTATTTGGATAATTCAGAAGATGCCTGTGTTCACTGCAGTGTCGTGTTGGTTTCCTGTCAGTCAGTTCCAAAGGACTGAACACACGGGCGGCCAGTGGATGTGCTCAACCAATTGGAGCCATTGATCGGGCGGTTGACTATGTTCCTACTTGCTGGAAATTATGGTGAGCTTTCAGTTACAGTCCCAGTCGCTATACTCTTTGTGTGAAAATGCTATTCTCTTCCCTACCATTCTGATTATCCACTGTCATCTGTAAAGCATTTTTTGTGAACCTTTGAGGTGATCCCATTTAAGCCATTTTACTGTGTGTTTTGGACTATTAAACTAGTGGTGTAGAAGCCTCTCACCAGGGTTTGGCCGCGCTAACTGGGGTTACCTAAATTAAGCAGTACACAACGAGCTTACAAATTTTCTTCAGCGTCTTTTGGTGTTGTAATGTTTTTTAAACTTGTTAACTAATAATTTATATGTTACACAATAGCTTGAGTAAACATGAGGATTATATTGTGAGTCCCACTAAAAGGGTCTTGAGTAAAAAAAAATGATTAATCGTAAAGTGGTTGCTCTTGCTGTTAACCGTGCTAAAGCAAGAGCCTAAAAGTCAGCAGGCCAACCAGGTTGAGTGCTGTTCATAAACAAAAGAAAGTTCTTTTAGGCCAAATGGGCGCCTTGTCTGTTCGACAAACTGATTATATTTTATGCTTTACATGTTATGTATTTTACTTTGCAGTGGATGTCAGATGTTAATCACCTGTTAATCACTTTGTAGGCTTCTAAAGCTTAAATCTGTAAGGTATTGTTAAACATCACATTGATGATCTTTAAACAACTGTTTTAAGGCTTGGATTTAATGTCAGCATTTCAGAAAATTTTCCTGGGAGTCTGTTTTCAGTTCTTTTAAAGTTATTATAGATGTTTTGTCAATTCTACCACCATTTGCCTTGTTTCCAAAAGAAAAAGGCACTAGTAAATTAAATTCTGCTGGTAGTTGCTGAATTTTTTTTTTTTCGTCTTTTTGATCTAGAAATAAAGTGGTTTACTTTTAATTAAATTTGTTAGTAAGATTATGGCCCAGTATATTACCAAAAATTTCTTTTCGTCATATATTTCTTATTTCATTCTTTATATTCAGCTCTGGTTACACAGTGTGGTTAAAGAGGTAAAAATTATTACTAAGACATAACTCTTATTTCCTATCAGTATACGGTTGCAGGGTATTTACCAACTAATGGCTTGAGCAAACTGAAGTTAGAGTAAATGCTCACATTTGGTTTAACTTTAAAATTATTACTGTTGTATATTAAAGAGAGTTGATGCTTATTTCATATCGAATGATAGAGAATTTTCTTTATATCATTAAAAAAAATTGAACCTTATTTATTGAGTGTAGTGGAATATAATACTATGTAAGATTATAAGATGGATGGCCGTAGAAATGAAAGAAGCTTTCGTGTGTAGATGTTGTGACGTTTATGCCACATCACCGCCTACATCTTCTTACATGTTTAGGGCTACGTTTTAACTTTCAGTATAGGAGGAGTTACATCGGTGTAAGGTAGTGAGAAGCGTACACTTAATTATTAAGCCACTATTATTGATTATTGATTTCAAAACAATGTATTTTCATACAGATTAAAATGTTTATAACGTCCCTAATGACTGGAGTGAAAGGAAATTTGTAAAATCTTCCTTGTATTAGGATGGTTTTATTTGAACGGAAGTTTACAATATGTGTGTCTGTCACAATAGTTTATTTCATCCACAATCTGTCTTAACGCTTACTTCAATTTCTTAGGTTAATTTTCTTTCTCCAAAGTAGTACCGATTTTTGTTTGCAGCCATTGCTCTTCACAAAAAACTCAATTGTAAAAAGCTTTTCACCCAAAGATGATAGTGTAACCACTAAGATACTTGCGACTGACACAGATCTTCTATACTTTTAATTCAGATTAACAGTCCAGAATGGATGAAATTTTTGTGCATTATTTGGTAAGTAGTAATGTAGTATGTGGTAATTCAGTAATTATTAATGTAATAATAAGTAATGAAGTAACTAGAAATTTATTAATTAGTGAATAACAGGTTACAGTTTTCATACTTTCTTCGTAATTAAATATCTTGTGTTACATTGTTGAAATACATTATCAGGGAGACTTGGAAGGGCGGGTACAGCCACAAGCTATAACAGACACGTAATTCCTGGTGTGCAACTTATCAGCTATGTTAGCCGCAGCCGTCGTTTTGTGTACCGAATGGCAATCCACACCGCCGGACTAGCTGCTGGCAGTCTCTTGCGTAGTGCTTGCTAAACACGTTTTTCTAAAGTTGTAGGTGTCTCGGTAACACAAATTACTGTGCTTATTAACGTAGAGGAAGGAATAAATAGCCAATTTACTGTTTTACTATCAGTAATGCTTCCAATAGATAGAAATATAAAGGAACGTGGCTGTGGGGATCCTGTATCCTTATATTACGTGTTGACGGAAAGTTTGTCGTTTACTGTTTACTTTTTGATTCCGTAAACTAACAGTTTAAGTTCTTGCATCAAATATATAAACAGCCAAGTGAGAAAATGAAAGAGTATACAAACGGTGACTGCCAAAATTTGCGTTAAACACGGCATGTGACGTTATGCGATTCTCACCCTGTGTTTCATGAAATTTCAGTCTATTTAGGCAATTCCCAGATAGACGCTTATACCTTACGCTACTCTGAGTTCGTTTCTTTGCGTTGCTAATAGTTATCGATATTTTAAGTGTGAGTAATGATTCGTGGGAGTATCTTTCACTGTCCCAAACAGTGACTGAGTCTGCCTGCCGTAATCACCTCCTACTGCTACAGCACGATTGGAAATTCTATCCGCTTAGTGCTGGCGGGGTGGGCAGTAAGCCAGGGACACAATGCGTGGGAGGGCTCGCAGACTATCCTGATGATTCCGCCCACCACTGGGCCGAAACACAGCCCGACTGCACTGCTCAACTTTGCTCATTACGCGCCCCTCCCTCTGCCGGACAAGCGGCCGGCGGCGCATCTGGCCTCTGCAACTATTTGCACTACATGTGGGGCAGCAGCGGCGAGCCGTCCCGCCCTCAGCCACGTTTTTCGCCGAATATCAACAACTCTAAGTTGCGCTGCGAAAGACATTCAAGGTTGAACTGAAACTAACTGAAACTGAACGCCTACAATGAGACAGTCCTACGGTAGCGCTCATATGCTTTATGTGAACGGGTACAAGAAAAAAAAATATTAAAAATCTGAACTTTTCCACACTTGTTGGTCGTTCGCTAAACAAATTCCTCACTTAAAGGAGAAGACTGGTCTCTTTTGAGTGTTGCTCGTGTGGTGTCACCGCCAGACACCACACTTGCTAGGTGGTAGCCTTTAAATCGGCCGCGGTCCGTTAGTGTACGTCGGACCCGCGTGTCGCCACTATCAGTGATTGCAGACCGAGCGCCGCCACACGGCAGGTCTAGTCTACAGAGACTCCCTAGCACTCGCCCCAGTTGTACAGCCGGCTTTGCTAGCGATGGTTCAGACTACATACGCTCTCATTTGCAGAGACGACAGTTTGGCATAGCCTTCAGCTACGTCATTTGCTACGACCTAGCAAGGCGCCATATTCAGTTGCTACGAATGTATTCTGAACAGATAACATTGTGATTCCTGTACCGTCAAGAGCGACGTGGGTCATTAATGGATTAAAGTTAAGTATCAAACTAATTACGTCCGCTTTCTGAATTCTAATTCCTTGTCATGTTCCAGACCTCACGTCAGTATAGTCCTTCCCTCCTCACGCCAGCCTGCGTGAGCTAACACGCGTGCATTTCGGCCTCCTCTCGTAACACGGTGTTGGCTCTTCTGCCAACACAACAGCATGTTGTGTGTAATTCGTGCGAGGTGGTCATGTTACCCTCCACTGCTGACCTAAGACATGGCAGTGAAGTGGAGGGCACATGCCAGTCTTTAGTATGAAATCAGAGTAGGAAGATGGATGGTCGTAGAAACGTGACAGAACGTCTGAAACGAGCTCTTGTGTTCCGACGTTGTGGCGTTTATGCCACATCACCGCCTACATTTTTGTAGTGCTACGTTTTAACATCCAGTTCACGAAGAGTCACGTCGCTGTAATGTAGCGAGAAGCTTACACGTCACATCATGAGACAGATGGTCTGAACAGGGTACGAGTAAGAACAGTATCGTGCTAGAACCTGTATAGACAGCACCTGCGAGGCTTGGCGTGAGGGAACATAAATTACATCACTTAATTTGCTGCTTAAATATTAATACCCATCTGCAACCGTGCTTCTCGCGTTGATTGCATTGATAGCTTATTACTTTTCAGCCCACACATAAAAACTAAATACAAACTTCCGCTAATGCTGATAGTCATTGGTGAAAACTACGGACCAGTCAATGGCGCGCCTAAGCGAGCACGCGCCAAACCGTTAAGATAGCTGACGATGTGTCTACGATCGGTTTCCGGGAAGGCAACACGTACTGTAATGTATCGAGTAAGATTTCGCAAAAAGACGAATGGAATCGGTAAAAGCTGTGTAAGAATACATCTGCGTATGATCCCATGAGAACTGTGAGATCGTGTAAAACTGTTTGATGTGACTTTTGCGGTGCTCTAGAAATAACTTTGTCATCGATACTGGTAGTAGACTGACTCTCAGAATCATTCTCTTGACTTTTATTTTTTCATTTTGTGATTCCATGGAAAAAAATAAAAATCATGTGGTATCCCAATTTTCTGTAATTTGATTTTTAATAGCACTGAATCCTTCCCAATTTGTCACTCCATTATGCCGAGCTTACAGCATGCACGCTGAAGCCTGCCGCCATCGGAGAAGAAACCAGTCGGGAAGATGGCTGAAAACTGCCTCCAGGTGTGCTGGGCAAAGTGAGCGCCGACATCATCATCATCATCATCATTAAGACTGATTATGCCTTTCAGCGTTCAGTCTGGAGCATAGTCCCTCTTATAAAATTCCTCCATGATCCCCTATTCTGTGCTAACATTGAAGCCTCTTCTGATGTTAAACCTATTACTTCAAAATCATTCTTAACCAAAACCACGTACCTTCCCCTTGGTCTACCCCGACTCCTCCTACCCTCTACTGCTGAACCCATGAGTCTCTTGGGTAACCTTGCTTGTCCCATGCGTGTATCGTGACCCCACCATCTAAGCCAGTTCAACCTGACTGCTACATCTACAGAGTTCATTCCCAGTTTTTCTTTGATTTCCTCATTGTGGACACCCTCCTGCCATTGTTCCCATCTACTAGTACCTGCAATCATCCTAGCTACTTTCATATCCGTAACCTCAACCTTATTGATAAGGTAACCTAAATCCACCCAGCTTTCGCTCCCATACAACAAAGTTGGTCGTAAGATAGAACGGTGCACAGATAACTTAGTCTTGGTACTGACTTCCTTCTTGCAGAAGAGAGTAGATCGTAGCTGAGCGCTCACTACATTAGCTTTGCTACACCTCGCTTCCAGTTCTTTCACTATGCTGCCATCCTGTGAGAATATGCATCCTAAGTACTTGAAACCGTCCACCTGTTCTTTGTTCCTCCTATTTGGCACTCAATCCGTTTATATCTCTTTCCCACTGACATTACTTTCGTTTTGGAGATGCTAATCTTCATACCATAGTCCTTACATTTCTGATCCAGTTCTGAAATATTACTTTGCAAACTTTCAATCGAGTCTGCCACCACAACTAAGTCATCCGCATATGCGAGACTGCTTATTTTGTGTTCACATATCTTAATCTCACCCAGCCAGTCTATTGTTTTCAACATATGCTCCATAAATAAAATGAACAACAGTGGAGACAGGTTGCAACCTTGTCTTACCCCTGAGACTACTCTGAACCATGAACTCAATTTACCGTCAACTCTAACTGCTGCCTGACCATCTATGTAAAGACCTTTAATTGCTTGCAAAAGTTTGCCTCCTATTCCATAATCTCGTAGAACAGACAATAACTTCCTCCTAGGAACCCGGTCATATGCCTTTTCTAGATCTATAAAGCATAGGTACAATTCCCTGTTCCACTCGTAACACTTCTCCATTATTTGCCGTAAGCTAAAGATCTGGTCCTGACAAACTCTAAGAGGCCTAAACGCACACTGATTTTCATCCAATTTGTCCTCAACTAATACTCGCACTTTCCTTTCCACAATACCTGAGAAGATTTTACCCGCGGACATTACTTACTGAAATCCACCGTGTTTTTTGATCCTGGCACATCTTTCTGGTGGGAAGTGCAGCATTCAGGAATACACTGTGTAGCTTATGAGGGCCAAAATTCGAGTTCAGCGCGAGGCAGCTGATAGTACGAACAGTGAAGGTATTAATCACTTCATTTCTCATTTCCCCAATCACTCTCATAAATACTACAACGTGCCAACGATCAAACCGTGAGTGGCCCTATTTGTTAATGAATGAACGCTGATTTGGACAATCCAGGTTGATTCAAGAACAACAAGAAACAGCCACATAACAAGAAGTACGAACAGTGGCCGCAGAAAGATCTTTACCCAGGAGGGCCACACACGATTGACACGCTTTATCGGTGACAATCAGTTTCAGACTCTACAGGTATTGCTGCTGTCAGTGAATGCAGCTTCATCTGAAACATTTTCCAAGCGAACACTGCGATGGAAACGGCATCAAATGGATATTTGGAGATGGCTACTTCGCAAAAGGTCATTACGTAATAGTAGCACGTAAGTTACACTTCTTCTGCGGGCCAAACAACACGGAAACTGGACAGTATCTGAGTGGAAGCGTGCAATTTCGTCTGACAAGTCACTATTTTGAGGATTTTGCCTCTTATCAAATGCAGCAAGAGATACAGCACACCGACAACCCAGCAGCAATGAGAACTGTATGCAGATCAGGTAGGGGCTGGTCTTGTGTACTAAAGCACAATTTTCGCGGAACACCAATTGATAATGGCCACAGGACCTACATTTCAACTGTGAATTTTATGAACAAATAGTTTTATAGCGTGTAAACATACCATTACTGTGCGATACGATTTTTCTTCTTTTTCCTTCTTTTTCTTTGTCTTTTCTTGGCACTTAGGAGAGATCTACAGTAACTGAGGATTTGAGTTTCTTTTGTACACGTTTTGTAATTTACAGTTTTTGGAATTTCTGTTTGTTGTTTTCTCCTCTTATGACATCAAAAAATACCATGAACGCATTTTTTAGCGGCAGATGCTGACGCTGATGTAGTTTGTCCGATAGCCTGATCCGTTGGGACAGGCAGCGTCAAGTTGGAATACGTCCTGACTTGTTAGTCAGCGCCCAGGGACGCACAGTGAGGTTGCGTTTGCCGCATCTGTCGTGCATCGAAGATTTCAAATATTACATTCTGTTTAAAGTTGCAAAAAGTGCCAAAGAAACTCACGGAATTTTGAAGTTATTGGCGTACGGCGATAATACTGTAACTGTGAAGACTGTTTTGCAAGTGGTATGACCAATTTAAAAGCGAAAATGAGTCGGTAGAAAAAGAGCAACGTTCGGGACGTCCTTTAATCTCAAAAAGAGAAGAAAACGTGCAAATACGGCAAAAATCGTTCGTTCAAACGGGTGAATAACTGTTCGAGTGCTTACAGAAGAACTTAGCATCTCGTACAGTTCCATGCAAAGCATTCTAAACGATAATTTGCAAATGAGATGAATGAGTACAACATTAGTTTCCAGATTTATGAGTGATGAACGGTAGAAAATCAAGTGTCAGTTTGCACGGAGTTGAAGGATTGTCTTCATTCAGTCCAAGACCTCATGTCTAGAACAGTAAATTGAGATGAAACTTGGGTCTACAGGTACGACAACGACAGGAAAATTCAGATTTCTCATTGGAAAATAAGTGAATCTACTCGCCCTTTTAGGCACTCACACAAAATCGAATAGCAAAGTCACGCTCTCTTTTTCGATATTGAGAGCAGAGTGTGATCAGAATTCTTTCCAAGGGAACATCTCTAAATGGCGAATCTTAAAAGGGCGCACGGCAACGTTTGTGAAACGTCGTATGCGGGAAGAGACCAGAAATGGCCACGACAACGTGCTGTCACACACATCGCCTTTGATTCGCATGTTTTTGGCCTGCAGAAGTTCTCCTGGTTCTCCACATCCACGTTACGCACCAGACTAGCTCTTCCCAAGAATTAAAACCGTGCTTAAAAGACCACATTTTGACACCATTCCCGACACTGAGAAGACCATGACAGAGCAGCTGAACGCCCGTGCCAAAGAAGCCTTCCGGAAGTGATTCCACTCATGGCTTCAGCGTTGGGATGACTACATTACGAGCCACGGACCGTACTTCGAAAGAGGTTAAATCAAATTCCATATAATCTTTTTCACTTTGTTCCTAATAAAATTATTAAGGGTGTTTTTGATCACTCTTCGTACATTAAGTTGTATGTAAATGTAAAATTATGCTTTCACACAAAAGAGTTTGAACATTGTAATTGTATAGCACATTGAAAGAATAGTTGTTCTTTAGGAAGGTAGCGAGAGAACGATAGATGAAACGCTAAGAAAGGTTTCTGGCGAGCGAGTGAAAGACTGATTGTTGCGTCGCGGGCGTGGGCGTGAGAGGGGTGTGTTCGTGGCCACCATTTTGATACTATGCCTTAAATCGGCGTCACGCCTACAGTTCCGGTGCCTACCGCGAGCGATGAAGCTAAAACAGACGCAATGCAGGTCGTGGAAAGACATACCGAAGATTAAACTTGAAAATACGATATGCAGACAATTATACCGAGTTGAATGCTTCCTATGAACAGTTCGGACTGTGACTTTATGGTAATTCCGTTAACTTGTGAAGTAAAAACAGAACGCTATAATATCGGGACTGTGAAGCAACGTGTCTAACAAGTGTACGGTTCCTGAGCCACATGACGGATTGTGATATATGAAGTGCTTCTAGCCGTAATCTGATATAAAACTACAAAATTCGAATTGTGGCTTTGAGGAGCGGAGCGTTCAGTAAGTAATTCAACACACTTTATTCTCGCTCACAAGGGGAGGCCGCCAATTGTGAAATTCAGATTCGATTCATACTGCTCATAATAAAAGCTCATGGCCAGAGCTGTAATGTGGCAAAGCACCAAGATGCACTTCTCAGCCGTTGTCGAGAAAATCGACAGTTAAAAGAAACCGTTGCGGTGAAATACTCTCGACGATTAGCAATTTTCTACAGCGTCGTGGCGCAGCGGTAAGCGCTCGGGTTCGTAATCCAAAGGTCGCCGGATCGAATCTCGCGCCATGCAATTTTTTTTTATTATTAGTTTTTTGTAATTCAAATATATATATAAAGTATTAATGAATTGCTTATGCATGTTGGTGAAGGCGGATCGCTCTCCAATTGTACCGCCTCCATTTTCCCGTTTTTTTAACAGGGTGTACCAAAGCTCTCCCGTCCGCACTGATTTTCGACAATGTTATAAGTTGCGCTAGGGACCGCATCTACCTTCTTTCGAAGTTAGCAGGCAACTACGCTGTTATGCGGCGGCTCATTTCGGCCCATTCAACATCTGTCCATCAAGTGTAACAAGCGAATAACGGAGACTATATTTCATACCTGCCGCAGCAAATTTGTGTTCGTGGGGTCTCTTATTCTAATTCGAACGTTTGACTTACGCTATACGTATTCGTTTCGGAATATCGTTTCTACGTCTTCCGTTAACTATGCGTGGTTAACATTATGAAGAAAATTAATAACATTTGTGAAATACAACTTTGTTTGCGGAAAACATAATGATGTTCGAAGTCGCCAGTTTTTCCACGACAAACGACTTTCAACAACTTATTATATGCATAATTTTTGCAACTGATTGCCGGGAATATATATATATATATATATATATATATATATATATATATATATATATATATATTTGAATTATAAAAAACAAATACTAAAAAAAAAAAAGTTGCATAGCGCGTGATTCGATCCGGCGACCTTCGGATTACGAACGAGAGCGCTTACCGCTGCGCCACGACGCTGTAGAGAATTACTAATCGTAGAGAGTATTTCACCGCAACGGTTACTTTTAACTGTCGATTTTCTCGACAACGGCTCAGAAGTGCAACTTCGTGCTTTGCTACATTACAGCTCTGGCCATGAGCTTTTATTATGCGCAGTATGAATCGAATCTGAATTTCGCAATTGGCGGCCTCCCCTTGTCAGTTTCGGTTTGGAGATTGCGGAATTTCTTGTTGGACATCGTGGAATATTCCTCCTTCAACCCATATAGTTTTATAAAGTACCGACAGGTGGCGGCACGGTACGTAGTTTTCAAAATGGCATCTGTAACGGAGTTGCGTTCGAAGCAGAGAGCTGTCATTGAGCGTCTTCTGGCGAAAAACCAGAGCGCCACAGATACACATAGCCATTCGCAGAATGTCTGCGGAAACATGCCAGTGAACAAAAGCATGACGAGTCGTTGTGTGAGGCGTCTGTCCTCACCACAGCAAGGTCGCGCAAACCTGTCAGACGTCCCGCGTGTCGGCCGGCCGTACAGGGCTGTGACTCCCGCAATGTTGGAACGTGCGGACACTCTCATTCAAAGTAGTCGACGAACCAACACTTCGGTGCACGGCTGGACGCTTCCGCCGCTAGTGATGACTCACTCCTCCACCGGTCGGGATACTGCAACGTGTGCGGCCACTGGGATCCTTGCCATCTAACAGAAGAGCACAAAGAGCAACGAAGGACGATTTTTGCGGAATTACTTGCGCTTTACAAGGCTGATCGTAAACTTTTTGTCGAACACTGTGACAGGCATGGGTTCATCACTTTGTACAAAACGGCAATCCACACCACCTTCCTTCCGAGAAAAAGTTCAAAACCATACCCACAGCCTGTAAAGTCACGTGACGGTCTTCTGGGACTCTGAAGGGGTTATTCTTTACCCTCAGGAAATCGAAGAAACGACTTCAGCGTCCCACGTTCCGACATCCATCTGTTTGGCCCAGTAAAGGATGCCCTCAATGAGTAGCAGTACGTGGGTGATAGGGAAGTTATTGATGCAGCAAGGGATTGGCTCCGACGTGGCCAATAGAATGGTACCATGCGGGCATACAGGCCTCCCCAGTAAGTTTGTGTAAGGCAGTAACATTGAACGGACATTATGGTGAAAAATATGGTTTCGTAGCCAAAAGAGTGGGGAATAACATCGTGCATTGAAATCTTGCATAGAACGAACCTGCTTTCAGAAAAAAAAGTGTGTTCTATTATTTACTGAGCGCCCCTCGTATAAATTAATGACAAGAGCTATGACGTTGGAAAACGCCACATGTTTGCTGAGCGAAGCACGTCTGGTCTACATAGCCGACTGCAGACACTTTAATCAAGAGGTTAGTGTAAACATCACATTTTCATGCTGCATCCGCAAATTAGCGGTCATTGTCAAGAGGACAATTACGGCTGCAAATATAACGAGGATTACGTTCATCGAGTACAGACCGCAGCACGGGACGTCGGCATCCCAGTTTCATCTCGCGGAAAAATGTTAGAAAAATTTTTGTGGTAAAATTGTCTTTTGTACTTAAATTGCTTTTGGTTTTCTCATCGTTCCTATTTCTTCACGTAGGCGAACTCGATTTTTTTAATCACTTCCCATAGTTATAAAAGCCTTAACACGGAATAATTTAATTTTTTATGTAGTTTTCCATACCAAATACTGATTTTTGCAAATACTTTATCTTTAGATATTGCCTTCATGTGTACTGTCAATGCAAAACTTTTAAGTCTTTATTTTTTTCCGTTTTTACTGCGTATAAATGTGAATTTGCTGTGTTTTTGAGTGTTCCTCCTGCATTCTGTATACTTTTTTAAATTAAAAGTTCAAATTTCTCCTTTTTTAATGGAGCTGTTAGCGAACTACACGCACTGTACAGCGTCCGCCGTTAGGTCAGATGGCTACAGCCAACCACTAAACAGTGAATGTGCTTGCATTAGTGAGGTATTTAGATCGTGGGAAAAATTTGAATCTGACAATGGTATTGCATTGTATTTGTTTATATATCAATATTCGTTATGCTATGGTACTGTCAGCCATTGCAAGGTCTTTCTTACTCGTTTGGTAAATATTAACAACAAATTCAGTCCGAATGAGAGTAATATTTAATTAATTCTCGAAACAACTGAATTTTCTTAGTTTTAGCTGCTCCAAAATTTACATACATGAGATCTTGGGTATATTTCATTAGAGAATTATCATGTTTCCTCAACATTTAATTAAAAGAGCATTGTCATTTTTAGTAGGGAGTTCCTGTCCCGTCGAAAGTCAGAGACGAAGATAATGTTCTTCAAAAAATTAACATGACTGCGAAATTCAAACTCGAAAAAGTAATCAAAACCATTAGTTTCTCAGGCAGTGCCCAACCCGGCTAGGCTACCCACATACGACTCGCCATCCTATCTCACAGCTTCGAAAACAGCTCATATTCCACTACGTACTGAATGATTCATTCCGGAAGCAACCCTCTAGACTGTGACTAAACCATTTCGCCGTCATACCCCCTATTTCAGAAGTACTATATCCGCAAATCGAATATGACACCTTGTGTGAAATTTGGAAATTGAGTAGAGGTACCACCAGGAGCGAGGCTGTGAGGACGGGATGTGAGCTGCACCTGGATGACGCCGTCAGTAAGGACATTGCTCCTGAAAGGCAATTTTCCGAGTTCAGCCTCGCTCCGGCACAGGGCCTTAATACACGATTGGCCATTAAAATTGCTACACCACGAAGATGACGTGCTACAGACGCGAAATTTAACTGACAGGAAGAAGATGCTGTGATATGCAAATGATTAGCTTTCCAGAGCATTCACGCAAGGTTGGCGCCGGTGGTGACACCTACAACGTGCTGACATGAGGAAAGTTTACAACCGATTTCGCATACACAACCATCAGTTGACCGGCGTTGCCTGGTGAAACGTTGTTGTGATGCCTCGTGTAAGGAGGAGAAATGCATACTATCACGTTTCCGACTTTGATAAAGGTCGGACTGTAGCCTATCGCGACTGCAGTTTATGGTATTGCGACACTGCTGCTCGCGTTGGCCGAGATACAATGACTGTTAGCAGAATATGGAATCGGTGGGTTCAGGAGGGTAATACGGAACGCCGTGCTGGATCCCAACGGCCTTGTATCACTAGCAGTCGAGATAACAGCCAGCTTATCCGCATGGCTGTAACGCATCGTGCAGCCACGTCTCGATCCCTGAGTCAACAGATGGGGACGTTTGCAAGACAACAATCATCTGCACGAACAGTTCGACGACGTTTGCAGCAGCATGGACTATCAGCTCCGAGACAATGGCTGCGGTTACCATTGACGCTACATCACAGACAGGAGCGCCTGCGATGGTGTACTCAACGACGAACCAGGGTGCACGAATAGCAAAACGTGATTTTTTCCGATGAATCCAGGTTCTCTTTACAGTATCATGGTGGTCGCATCCGTGTTTGGCGACATCGCGGTGAACGCACATTGGAAGCGTGTATTCGTCATCGCCATACTGTCGTATCACCCACCGTGATCGTATGGGCTGCCATTGGTTACACGTCTCGGTCACCTATTGTTCGCACTGACGGCACTTTGAGCAATGGACGTTACATTTCAGATGTGTTACGACCCGTGACTCTACCCTACATTCGATCCCTGCGAAACCCTACATTTCAGCAGGATAATACACGACCGCATGTTGCAGGTCCTGTACGGGCCTTTCTGGATACAGAAAATGTTCTACTGCTGCCCTGGCCAGCACATTCTCCAGATCTCTCATCAACTGAAAAGTCTGGTCAATGGTGGCCGAGCAACTGGCTCGTCACAATACGCCAATCACTACTCTTGATGAACTGTTAGCCGGCCGGTGTGGCCGTGCGCTTAAAGGCGCTTCAGTCTGGAACCGCATGACCGCTACGGTCGCAGGTTCGAATCCTGCCTCGGGCATGGATGTGTGTGATGTCCTTAGGTTAGTTAGGTTTAAGTAGTTCTAAGTTCTAGGGGACTGATGACCACAGATGTTAAGTCCCATAGTGCTCAGAGCCATTTGAACCATTTGATGAACTGTTGTATCGTGTTGAAGCTGAATGGGCAGCTGTACCTGTAGACGCCATCCAAGCTCTGTTTGACGCAATCCCCAGGCGTATCAAGGCCGTTATTACGGCCAGAGGTGGTTGTTGTGGGTACTGATTTCTCAGGATCCATGCACCCAAATTGCGTGAGAATGAAATCACATGTCAGTTCTAGTATAATATATTTGTCCAATGAATACCCGTTCATCATCCGCATTTCTTCTAGGTGTAGCAATTTTAATGGTCAGTAGTGTATATTTTCATACTGAAAGCTGGCTCAGTTGGCTGCATATACGATAATCAACTTTTATACCACAATTTTCATCCCACTATTGGTACGACTTCAAACTTCAGCAGAGGAAATATCTGTTAAAACAAATATGCCCTAATACTACCGATTCACAGTATCTGATCAAATATGTTCGGACACCTATTAGTGGATATTAAATAAAGTGTGTCAACCCTTCGCTTTATTATTGCTTCAACTCTTTTGAGGACACTTCAGTGAGGTGTCTGAATGCCTGTGGGGAATGGTAACCAATTCTTTGGTATCGTACAAAGATGGCGTTGCCAGACCAAAATTGACAACGTGAATCGATATCACAGACATTAGCGAGGGCTCGCTGCAATCTGCAACGACGTATGGGAGGCACTCCTGAAGACCACGCCTTGCCTATCAGCTCTGCAGCACCCTTACGTTGGAGTCAATACACAGACATCAAAAAAACCTTTTTTGGTGTGTGTAGTTTCGAAGATGCCAGAGCTCGCCCAGTTGGTGACCTCATCTGAAGGAGTCAGCATCATAGTAAAGGACCAATGTGATAGATAAAACTTGAGATAAACTTGTAGTGTTGCTAATGCTGAACATTGTACGTAAAGAGAACAGTTTGTTAATTAGTGCATCAGGTGATGCTTTGCTGGTCCATGACAGATGTAAATCATCCAGGACTCCTGTGGCAAAGACGTGACTCAAAGTTAACTGAATCTTTTATTCATTTGTGTAATAAAGTGAACCAACATCTCAGATGCTGTAGTGTGACGAGCCTTCCCCCCCCCCCCCCCCCCCTCCTCCACCCCAGAGCAATCAAAGAACCCACACTGTGGCGAGACGAAAGTAGTTTCGCCTGGTCACAACACATCCTTCCTCAAAAGCCAGAATCAGAGTGACGTTGAACCCTAGTGTCTGGAGCAGAGTCGACGTTGTAACCCATCCCAAAGACGTTCCAGTGGGTTCAGGTCGGGACCCTGTGCAGACCAGTCCATTTCAGAAATGTTACTGTCAACAAACCACTGCCTCACAAACGCTGCTTTGTGACAGGGTGCACTTCATTCTGAAACAAACAGTTACCGACTCCCAACTTTTACTCTACTGTACAAGGTACACAATACTGCGAAATGTATTCATGTCCTTTCTTTAACACAATAAGGGGACCACACGAAGAAAAACATACTGTAAACACCACCTCCTCCATACTTCACTGATGGAACTACACATGACGGCTGGAAACGGTCTCCAAGCATTTTCAACCCTAAACATTTCCATCGAATTGCCACAGGCTATAGCGTGATTCAGCACTCCAAAGCACTCCTTTCCAGTCATAGACTGTCCCGTTGCGTCGTTCTGTACATCACCTCAAGCATCGCATTCCACTGACTACAGAAATTTATGACTTACGATGCACCCGATTCAGTCTGTGCGCAAAGCCAGTGTGCTATCTCGGGTGCTGGTTGATCTTAGCAACTCACAAGTGAATTCTTCTGCTGATTTCATGCTATTTTTTTACAACCACCCTCTCACATGTTCGTCGGTCCCTGTCCATCAGTACATGAAGTCACCTTGCTCTTAGTTTGGGTATGACTGTTCCTTCATGTTTCCTTTGCACAGCCATATCACCAATAGTCAACGTGGGCAGTTATAGGAGGGTTGAAGTGCCCCTGACTGATTTGTTATTCATGACAGCCAGAAACGAGTCACTGAGTTCACCTAATTGACCAATTCTGCTGTCACTGCTTCTCTACTGACGACACAACACTCCACGCCTCCTTTTATACTGGTGGCTTCGTATCTCGCGACATCTAGTGGTCAATTTCGCATAACATAGGATTGTCCGGACACTTCTGTTCAGATATAGTGCCGTATTTTACGAACTACGAGGGTCGGAACTTAAATGGTGGCAACTATTTATTCACAACCGATACAAAAGAGGTACATGTTTTCGCCTGTTACCGTCCTTCAAAGCAGTCACCAGCGTTATGTAGAACCCGCTGCCAACGATGTGGAAGGCGTACTACACCGTTAGCAAAGCCTGTTCTTCAGGTTACCTTCCATTCGGAGCCTGTTCTGTTGATGGTGCGAAAGGAGAGGGCTAAAGTTATGGTGATTCTCGCGTACATCTGTGATGGTGTTATCCTAACGCATTACGTTCCTCCACGGCAGACCGTCAATGCACAGAATTAGTGTTCGTTTTTGGAGCAGCGCCTGCGACCAGCTTTGCGAAAGAAGCGACGACACTTTCTGCGCAACCCACCCATCATTCTGCACGACAATGCACGGGCGCATACAGCACAAGCTGTGGCTGCTCTGTTCGGTCGATGGGACTGGGAAGTACTGTACCATCCACCATACTCCCCGGACGTAAGTCCTTGTGACTTTGATTTGATTCGCTTCAGAACTGTTACAGAGATTCGACAGGCAGTAGACCGCTTCATTCGCACCATCAACAGAACAGGCTCTGCTAACGGTATACTACGCCTTCCACATCGCTGGCAACGGGCTTTACACGACGCTGTTGACTTCTTTGAAGGACAGTAACAAGTGCATACATGTAACTCTTCTGTATCGGTTGTAAACAAATAGTTGCCACTATTTAAGTTCCAACCCTCGTATAAGACGCCAGGGACTATAACACGCATCTTAATTTTTAAGCAGTTTTAAAAAAAAAACTATTTTACTATTTTTATTATTATATTGCAAATCTAGACTGAAAGACCTGATTCGAAACAAGGCACCGGGTGTAGACAACATTCCATTGGAACTACTGACGGCCTTGGGAGAGCCAGTCCTGACAAAACTCTACCATCTGGTGAGCAAGATGTATGAGACAGGTGAAATACCCTCAGACTTCAAGAAGAATATAATAATTCCCATGCCAAAGAAAGCAAGTGTTGACAGATGTGAAAATTACCGAACTATCAGTTTAAAAAGTCACAGCTGCAAAATACTAACGCGAATTCTTTACACACGAATGGAAAAACTACTAGAAGTCGACCTCGGCGAGGATCAGTTAGGATTCCGCAGAAATGTTGGAACACGTGAGGCAATACTAACCCTACTACTTATCCTGGAAAATAGATTAAGGAAAGGTAAACCTACATTTCTAGCATTTGTAGACTTAGAGAAAGCGTTTGACAATGTTGACTGGAATAATCTCTTTCAAATTCTGAAGGTGGCAGGGGTAAAACACAGGGAGCGAAAGGCTATTTACAATTTGTACAGAAACCAGATGGCAGTTATAAGAGTCGAAGGGCATGAAAGGGAAGCAGTGGTTGGGAGGGGAGTGAGACAGGGTTGTAGCCTCTCCCCGATGTTATTCAATCTGTATATTGAGCAAGCAGTAAACAAAACAAATGAAAATTTCAGAGTAGGTATTAAAGTCCATGGAGAAGAAATAAAAACGTTGAGGTTCGCTGATGACATTGTAATTCTGTCAGAGACAGCAAAGGACTTGGAAGAGCATTTGAATGGAATGGATAGTGTCTTGAAAGGAGGGTATAAGATGAACATCAACAAAAGCAAAACGAGGATAATGGAATGTAGTCGAATTAAGTCGGGTGATGTTGGGGGAATTAGATTAGGAAATGAGACACTTAAACTAGGGAAAGAGTTTTGCTATTTGGGGAGCAAAATAACTAATGATGGTCGAAGTAGAGAGGATATAAAATGTAGACTGGCAATGGCAAGGAAAGCGTTTCTGAAGAAGAGAAATTTGTTAACATCGAGTATAGATTTAAACGTCAGGAAGTCGTTTCTGAAAGTATTTGTATGGAGTGTAGCCATGTATGGAAGTGAAACATGGACGATAAATAGTTTAACATGTTCTGAGGCATCAAGGGATCACAAATTTAGCGTTGGAGGGCAGCGTGGAGGGTAAAAATCGTAGAGGGAGACCAAGAGATGAGTACACTAAGCAGATTCAGAAGGATGTAGGTTGCAGTAGGTACTGGGAGATGAAGAAGCTTGCACAGGATAGAGTAGCGTGGAGAGCTGCATCAAAGCAGTCTCAGGACTGAAGACAACAACAACAACAGACTAAATAAATCTTAGTTCATAAAACCAAAGTGACCTTTAAAATCCCTGAAAAATATCATCTGAACTTCCTTTTTCTTCTTCTTCTTCTTTCTCTTCGTCTTCTTCGCTGTCCTCCTCTTATATAAGACGGTCTTCACTGCCATCGAGAGCGTTATTTATGCCGCATTTCTTGAAAGGTTTAACAAAAATGTCTTCTCTCACTCTAGACCACGACTGGTTTACGCACTTTACAGCTGTTTGATTGTAGGTCGCTCTAAAGCTCCCTTTGGCCTGGATTCATGTTGGGTTTCATCCATTATCCTTTTGTTCCGTTCCTCTCTCACATGCACTTTGCATGGTTTATCTATTTGAGACGTCAGGAGGTTGCAAATGTGAAGTAAGTCCTCCCGGAATAACAGCGAGCTCTGTATTCCCCTGTCTCAATTTCTCTTTCACAGAAATCTTCAAATGACTACTAAGCTGATCTAGCGCAAGAAGAGAGCTGTTGTTCAATAAAGTACCTTTCCTTCTCAACCACACACTGTTCATTGTTAATTTCATACCAGCCTCGTCCATCCAATCCTTGTTATGTACGTGAAAAATAACACGTGGTGATATTTCAGAATGTTTTGCATTGTTTTGCTCTTGAAAATGATCATTCGACTAAGTTATTACCGTCATCACAACATAAAAGGACAATAGTATAGTGACTTTTTTCACGTCCACTTGTTTTTATAGTTACAGTTTTGGCACCTTTTATGGCAAGAGTTCTGTTACTCGATACATCAAATGTCAGAGGAGTTTCGCCCATATTCGCCATTTGGTGTAGTTCCACACTTGTTTCCTTTCGATGTTGAATAATAAAGCGATGGAAACATGTTTTCTCTTCATGCTCTTGTGCCAATTCTGATATTTTCGTTTTGGTTCGCATGCTAAGACCGTGATGCCTCATAAACCTGTAGCAGCAACCGACATCAAACTTAGTCTGTTAAGTTCCACTGCAGTGCTCGTTTATGAGCGTGTATTTGAATCGTTTTTGTATTAATTTCATTGCCATTTTGGCGTGTCCTTGAATCCATTTCAATATGTCATCTTATAGTTTTCGCCGTTTTCCATTCAGTCTCCTATTTGCGCATTTAGTCTTCCTCATTTTTTCAGCTTTTCTTTACTAGCTCCCAAATCTCAAATGAGTTTTTTGTTGGTCGAGGGCCGAAATGCCGCCCAGCTGCTCTGTTTCCATATCCTTCTGCATATGCTATTACTTTCAATTTATAGCCCGCATCATATGAATACCTTTTATTTTTTTTCCATTACGAACTATCTAGTAACAAATCACTTTAAATTCAACCTCGTTGGTACCGTAGACTGCAATGACGTATCATAAATAAACAGTGTTCTGGGGTTGTGCTGGAGGGGTGGGAGGGAGACAATGGTAGCAGGCTTGTGAATCCCCGCAACTCATGTTCGTCCCATCTATGCACTGCTTCTGCCAGTTTAATCCAGTGTTGCCGGATAGAGATAAGTTTCCGTGCAGCATCGAATATATAGCCATTTTTAAGACTGGCGGGAAGGACTTAGAAGAGCAGTTGAACGGAGTGGACAGTGCCTTGAGAGGAGGCTGTAAGATGAACATCAACAAAAGCAAAACGAGGATAATGGAATGTAGTCGCATTAAGTCGGGTGATGCTGAGGGTATTAGATTAGGAAATGAGACACTTAAAGTAGTAAAGGAGTTTTGCTATTTGGGGAGCAAAATAACTGATGATGGTCGAAGTAGAGAGGATATAAAATGTAGACTGGCAAGCGTTTCTGAAGAAGAGAAATTTGTTAACATCGAGTATAGGTTTAAGTGTCAGGAAGTCGTTTCTGAAAGTATTTGTATGCAGTGTAGCCATGTATGGAAGTGAAACGTGGACGATAAATAGTTTAGACAAGAAGAGAATAGAAGCTTTAGAAATGTGGTACTACAGAAGAATGCTGAAGATTAGATGGATAGATCACATAACTAATGAGGAGGTACTGAATAGAATTGGGGAGAAGAGGAGTTTGTGGCACGACTTGACTAGAAGAAGGGACCGGTTGGTAGGACATGTTCTGAGGCATCAAGGGATCACAAATTTAGCATTGGAGGGCAGTGTGGAGGGTAAAAATCGTAGAGGGAGACCAAGAGATGAATACACTAAGCAGATTCAGAAGGATGTAGGTTGCAGTAGGTACTGGGAGATGAAGAAGCTTGCACAGGATAGAGTAGCATGGAGAGCTGCATCAAACCAGTCTCAGGACTGAAGACCACAACAACAACAACGGGAATTTTAAATGAAACACATGTCATTTCTATATTAATTTCGAGTATAAGACGCACCTGAATTTAGGAGTCAATTTTTCGAAGAAAAAGTGTGTCTTATAGTATACGACACCTCAAGCAGGAATCGCTTGGGGCCCAGGAGACGTATGCTACTTTTGTTTTTCTCTGATGAGGTTGTTCACGGATGAGATATCTGCTCCGTCACTGGAAACGGTCTTTGTGTGTAAACAAGCAATTGTCTCATGATTGCGTATCATAAAAAACCTATTTCGGATGCATTACATCGGCTGCACTGTGAGCTGTAGAGTTAGTAACGAAAAACTTCAGTATTTTTGTGCATGTTCCGACAGGCCTAAAGTCTACCTCTTACGTAGTAGGAGTGAGTAAATGGCGAGTTTTCTGCCGATACGATCTTATTATAGCTACATACGTGTCGTAACCCACTTCACGGCAACCATGTGGGGCTATGTTGTGGAACTACTACACATTATGCAGGCGCAGTATCCTCCTTAATCGCCGCTATAACTTCTGTTAATTATAGTCAAGATTAAAGCCGCAGTTTGCCTGTATTATGGCCGTGGAATTTGGTCCCGGACTTGAGGCTTAACGTGTACAACAGCCAGTTGACAATTCAGTCCTTTTTCTGGTGCACAAGGACGTCGTTACTTCCCTTGTTCTTTCTTTATAGCATATTATACTCTCTCGGTGTGTTTTGCTCAGTTCCTTTTGTAATTGGTTCAAACGGCTCTGAGCACTATGGGACTTAACATCTATGGTCATCAGTCCCCTAGAACTTAGAACTACTTAAACCTAACTAACCTAAGGACATCACACAATACCCAGTCATCACGAGGCAGAGAAAATCCCTAACCCCGCCGGGAATCGAACCCGGGAACCCGGCCGTGGGAAGCGAGACCACGAGATGCGGACTTGTAATTGGTGAACATAATGAGTTTACGAGGGTTGTATCCTCAGTTACCCTTGGTCATCCATTATGTGCTTTCACCTATTGGCTACGATCAACATCTGATTGGATACCTAATTTTTTTGGCTTCTTTATATCATTAAAAATTTTCTAAAAACTATGCTTACAGATTTCGCACACCCTCTGTAGACTCTCCCGTAATCTTCATCCTATCTTTGCCATAGTCACAATCTCTTCTCATCTCTTTGTAACAGACTAAAACGTACACATTGCACACACAGGTACATGGAAACGTTTTCTTGTAGGTACATTCGTCGATGTATGATTCCACGAAGTACAGACGAGACAAAGCACAGAATGTGCATTGCACACAGGTCCGATAATAAAGGTTTTCAGTTGCAGGCAGTTATTCCATTAGTAAACTGATATTAAAGTTAAAGTCAAGACTTTCCAATTAATAAACTCGGTGCTGTCGAATAAGACATATTTCTAGTAAAATTACAATCTAAGTTACATAAATATTTAAATGATTTTCCTGTAAGACGGATTAACTCGAATAAAAATCAGGACAGTCACCTAAAATCATTACCGTATATAGGCTACAAAGACTTGCATAAGCAAGGGGGACGATGCGACTTCAAAAAGAACTTACACATTGCTATTGACAGGTCAAGTAACTTGCATTACGCTTCATAGTGACAAAGATGCGTGATAGTAATTTTCAATACAGTAGCTAGGTTTGTGCAAACAACGATAGCAACGTTCTACCGTTTGTTCAATTCCTCGACGATAGAAATACAGTTCTCGCTACGGGGCCATTCGAGAACCACTGTATGAATTCCTCATCGTAGTAAAACATGGAATTGGTGCGAATCAGTTCCTCGACTGTCGGGATATTGTTGTCTATTTTCGATGTCGGTGTCCTTCCTTTCCGATTAGCATTACCCACGTCTGGTGAATTTGGTCACGTTGTTTCATCACGGTTGGACTCGACATTTAGTCCATACGCCACCAGAATTCCGCAGTAAATATCCGTTCGATTTAGACGCTTTGCTCAGAATAATCATACTGCCTCGTGTACTTCAACATTGGGGTACGTTTGTAACAACAACGACTCTGTACTATTGTACATATAAGTAATTCTTTTCATCTGATTTTACGATAAACTTGTGTAATTGATGTTCTGATTTCATTTCTTTTTGTTTCATGCCATTATGTTAAGAAAACTGTAAATAAGTTTCAATGTGAATATTAATGTTTATGTCAAATGTCAAGTAATATTGTAATAGAATTGAAATGTAACAAATGTTAAAACTGTTGTAAGATGTTTAAAATTGTAATTGTGCGTCTGGTTCATACGTAGGAAATGTGTTAGCATATGTAGAATTCAAAACCTCGGGTGAATACCCGGTCTGTCAGGGAGCGGTAAAAGGTGGATGGCAGGCGAGAACGGGAAAATGTGCACGGGCGCGGCACGGCACAACGGGCACAGTAGTAGTTAAGAGTTTGGCACTGGTTTGAGCAACACCTTCTGGAGCGAGGAGGCTCTCCTGGAAGACACAGCTTCACTGAGCCTCGGGTTTGCCGTTCCAATGCCCACACAGCATGGCAAAATTCCATAGGCACTAAATGGAAAAGTATTGCTACGCTAAGAAGAATTAAAGTGCCGATACGTCAAGAGCCATAGCTGTGGTTATATGTGTGCTCTGTGCCTCGCCATCTTGCCGCCGGCCAACCGCCGCATCGATACTAGCAGGTTGAAACTTTTAGTACTGTATTCGTATGGATCAGAGAGTGAACTGTGTTTGTTTGGTGCAGTAATAACTTAAATTTTACCAGAACTTTTCCATCATTTAATTATCCTCACAACTAACCTAGACAGGGACCTTTCCAAACGTCGTACAATCCGAATGTCCCGAAATGAAAATTAAAAATTGTGTTAACAATAATTATTTGCAGAACTAGCTATATTAGACTGGTGTTTAAAGAAATGTTTTGTTAATGAACCAGTAAATGAATAGCGAAGGCCTAACGAAGTCGAAAGATAACTTTAGTATTGATATAGTAATGAAGTTTATCATTTCGAGACAGATTTAAAGGCATTTAAATGAGCAGTAAATAAGATGAAAAGAGTAGTAACTTATATACTGGAAATCTTGAATGAATAATAAATTCAGTAATCAATTTTTTTTAAATACGTCGATCATAACAGTTTCAGGGTCCACCCTTCATTCATTTGAATTCTGAAGTGTTCTAAATTGCTTTGACCAGAAAAAGTTAAATTCAGTATAAAAGTCAAAATTTATCAGTTTTATCTTTACCAAAATTGACATTTTGTGTGTGGCATGAAAGTACAATTTCTAGGGTAACCTATGCCCGATTTTAATCAGATTAATAGACAGTATAAAGTTTTGTAGTAAACATTATAGTGTAGTGTTATGAATTTATGATTTTCCATATCAGTACTGAACGTGAAACTATGAGTTCAATAGATTTTCTGGTTCTAAAATTCTGCTATATTATGCAGTGTTACAAGTTGTTGTTTTGCATGAATATATACCAACTTGTACAGGGAAGAAACTCAGTTAATGACTAATTAGGCTGGCGACCGTATTATTATCACATTGGTAGAACCTTCTGGTTTGCTTTTGACCCATCCTGACGTGTGATTGCATTTCGAACTTTCTTGACGGATCATTGTTATTACAGAGTGGATATAAGTCTGATTTGCCACCCTTCAGGTACACGCGGTCGGTATCTACGCGAAAATCCTTTGTCATAAGGTGAATCCCACTCACACGCCATGTTGTTGTTGTGGTCTTCAGTCCTGAGACTGGTTTCATGCAGCTCTCCATGCTACTCTATCCTGTGCAAGCTTCTTCATCTCCCAGTATCCACTGCAACCAACATCCTTCTGAATCTGCCTGGTGTATTCGTCTCTTGGTCTCCCTCTACGATTTTTACCCTCCACGCTGCCCTCCAATACTGAATTGGTGATCCCTTGATGCGTCAGAACATGTCCTACCAACCGATCTCTTCTTCTAGTCAAGTTGTGCCACAAACTTCTCTTCTCCCCAATCCTATTCAAAACCTCCTCAATAGTTATGTGATTTACCCATGTAATCTTCAGCATTCTTCTGTAGCACCACATTTCTAAAGCTTCTATGCTCTTCTTGTCTAAACTATTTATCGTCCATGTTTCACTCCATACAAATACTTTCAGAAATGACTTCCTGACACTTAAATCTATTCTCGATGTTAACAAATTTCTCTTCTTCGGAAACGCTTTCCTTGCCATTGCCAGTCTACATTTTATATCCTCTCTACTTCGACCATCATCAGTTATTTTGCTCCCCAAAGAGCAAAACTGCTTTACTACTTTAAGTGTCTCATTTCCTAATCTAATATCCTCAGCATCACCCGACTTAATTCGACTACATTCCATTATCCTCGTTTTGCTTTTGTTGATGTTCATCTTATACCCTCCTTTCAAGACACTATCCATTCCATTCAACTGCTCTTCCAAGTCCTTTGCTGTCTCTGACGGAATTACAATGTCATCGGCGAACCTCAAAGTTTTTATTTCTTCTCCATGGATTTTAATACCGGCTCTGAATTTTTCTTTTGTTTCCTTCACTGCTTGCTCAATATACAGATTGAATAACATCAGGGAGAAGCTACAACCCTGTCTCACTCCCTTCCCAACCACTGCTTCCCTTTCATGCGCCTCAACTCTTATAACTGCCATTTGGTTTCTATTCAAATTGTAAATAGCCTTTCGCTCCCTATATTTTACCCCTGCCACCATAGCACAGGCTTTAACGAGTACTGTGTCAGGGATTGCATGTTTACAGAGCCGCGCCATTTCACTCGCACACTGCGATGCCCAGCAGGTGTCTGTGGGAAAACCAGAATGTGTGCTCTCTTTTGATAACGAGATTCTCTTTTTTGCGAAGTGGTCTTAGAGTGAGGCGACATACGTAACTTACTTTTTGGAGTCCCCTCGCAACAGAAGCCGCACAGTCAATATTAGACCGGTCTGCAGGTGTTATGTAGGAGAGTTCTGCTCACCTGTGAGCGCATGCAGGCGCCTCTCGAGGTCCCGCACCTGCGCCGTCAGCCGCCGCACCTCTCCTTCCGCCTCCGCCCGCCCCCCTCTGTCTGCAGGGGGCGCCAGCTGCGACTGCTGCTGCTGCCGCTGAGGGGGCGACCAAGCACCTGCACAACAGAGCACGCCAGAAGGTAAAAGTCGCCTGCCGACTTCATCTTCATCAGAACTGAACATCTTCTCTTAATGTGGATCAACTTTTTTATTCCTATGCAAGAAGTCTTAAGGGGACCACACCGTGGTTGGGGGCGAAAAAAATCGATTTTCGTTTTCAATCATATATCGATAGATTAAGGTTTTATTTAAGTACTCTGAAAAGGATTTTGTTGAATTTTTTTTTTCGAGCATTTAAAGGGCATTTCCCTACCACATGTGTTTATGTGCCATGCCCACTTTTCTGTCACCCACTTTTCTGCGTATATTTTAGATTTTTATATCGCCTGCGTTGCACGGTAGGGATTTTTTTTACCTCCCGAGTGTGTTGGCTGTCCTTGGAATGCAACGGTCGGTACTCTTTTGTTTCTGCAGTTTGTAAACAACACGCTTTGAAACATGTGGTTAGTTTTGTTCAAGTGTGATTGTGAGTAGTCGTTATACTTAAGTTTGCAGTGCTTATTTACGTGTGTTTTGTTGTGCTTATTGAAGAAGACGAAACGTAAAGGCATTTTCAAGAAACGACAATTTAGAGGAAACAAGTTTAGAAAGCCTTCTGTACAAGAGGTTATGTCACCTGGCAACGATGTTTCTAATTGTAATTAAGGCATACAACAATGTGGTGAACTCTAAGCCACATGGAGATGCAATTATTAGCAAAATAGAATGTGTAGGCCATGTTCAAAAACGTTTGGGAACAAAGCTGAGAAAACTAACTGTTGATATGAGAGGAAAAAAAATTAGAAATTGGAAAATGGTTGACCTGAGAGAGTCGGTTAACTAAAACTGAAACAGAAAACTTGCAAGTCTACTAAGGGCAGCAATTAGGATAAATAAAGAAAATCTGGAGGCAATGAAGAGAGATGTTTGGGCCAAGTCCTCTACTGATGGTAAGCCATGTCATGGATTGTGTCCATAAGGAGAAAATTCGTGGTGCAAATACAATAGGGTTCAGGCAACTGGAGAATCTTATTGTCACCAGCATTCTCCTCCTGCTGCTATTATTACAGCAATTAAACCTATTTTCAGAGATTTGGCTCATCCTGACCTTCTAAGGAAATGTCTGCATGGGCAGACACAGAACCCAAATAAATGTTTCAACAGCAATATTTGGAACCACCTTCCTAAAACTGTATTTGTAGGCTTGCTAGAGTCCAAAAAAGGCCATCATGTGCAGCAGGACAGTTTTAATTAACTGTAAGTAAAAAATTTCAAGAGTTTTTTCTGTAAAGTCAATTTACCACAAACTAAAATTTTCAGTACATACGCCCCATTATATCATAAACCATCATAGATCAATGAATGAAATTTTCAGAGACTCGGCATAACATAAAAATCCACCTCTGGTACTACATTCATTAATATTCCCCCATTAAGAAGTCCACAAAAAAATATTTTGTGCACAACAAATTTAATATTTTTGTTAATAAATTTAAAAAATATTTCTTCAAACTATAAAATGGATAAAGCAGATTTTAGTACTGTTGACTCTATTAGCATCATGTAACATATAGTACAAATATTAAGGTCCTGCATCAAATAGTTTTTTCAGAAAAGGATCAAATACTTGCCTAAATTAACATGGGTTAAATAGGCAGAGTGTGGTCCCCTTACTGCCAATACTGAGAATATGATTTAGTGTTTTAGGGAGAACTTTTCAGCCACTCATCAACACATCATGTCATTAATGATTATAAGTAATTTTTCTCCTGTATTTTGTGAATACTTCGTCAATATTCATATTGAGTCTTGATTCTGTGCTGAATATCGACAGTTTCTGTATGTGTAAAACAATTTAGCAAATAAATCTACGTACCTATAAAGCAGTATGTATTTATGTATGTCCAGGAACTCCTAAATCCCTGGGTCGCTGTCAACCGAATCTTCAAACTACAAGAGTATCAGCGCTCTGGGGCTTATAACCTTATAGCGCCAATAGCAGCAGAGATAAGAACAAGACCGCGTTTTTTTCCAACCTCTGCCATATAGGCTTCTCTGCACAACAAATGTAGTATGTGAGAATAGTACTGGTCTGCGTTATCGGTCTGCTTTGGAGGCAGCCTATACGTCAGGCGTAAGAACGGGTTCCCAGCCCCTGAGACGTAAGCAGCGCTGCGCCAAAGGCGAGTTTAGTTGACGTAGTATTGGCTTGCTTCATCGATCTTTTTTGCTGCGGCTACACCTGCAGATGGGCATGAGTGGGGCAGGTTCACAGAGGGAGGAGGAGAGATGGACAGAGGGAGGGAGAGGAGGAGATGGCAAGACAGAAAGAATGGGGAGGAGGAGATTGACAGAAATTGGAGGATGAAGTGGACAGAGAAGCAGGGGGGGGGGAGGAAACAGTAGACGCAGAGAGGGGGAGGAGAAGATGTGTACAATATTTGTGTTGAAAGTATATGCAGGTTAAGTTGTGGGGGAAAGGCAAGTATTATAATAAAGAAACATGTTTCGAAGTACAGACTTCATCTTCAGGCTACAATGGCGATATAAGACATTGAACATAAGTACATATAAATATTGACGTTGTTATTTACAGTAATCACATGTGCTGTGACCATTATCTGGAGAAAAAGAAAAATAGCATAATATGATCGTCTGTCGGTCTGGTGTCCCCATAATAAAAATTTTCTAACAATCACTCATTTTGTTCATATCTTTTGGCATGTTAAATTACATTCATTGCTATGTGTCCTTGGATCCTGTTAATACACTTAATAAATTTGCAAAGGACACATGCAACATGTCAACTCTACCATACAGCAGAAACAAGATGACAGTCAAAACAAAACTTGTTTTGATTTAACTAACGATGAGTGTCGATCCTGTTGTTGTCTGTCACTTGTAATGTCCCCTGAATACCTTGGTGACGTATCTCAGATGTTGCTCAACGGTATATATATAATAAGGGAGACTATCAATTCCATGTTAAAAATGTGTTCAGAATTTTCCTATGCAGACCACATGAATTCTCTCTCAGTGCTGCACACGATTAGACACAAATAACACAACCAAAGCAATTGCATGTGACAATGTCTATCATGAACATCAAATACACGTCCTTTCACGACACATAACAGAAAACAAAAGGAAACAGACATGGCCACCAACGACAACAACAAGAGCTCATTTAATACAGAATAGCCAAACGGTTTAATAATATGGATGTCAGAATCACTATAGCCATCACAGACAACTTAAGAAAGAAATTGTTGTATAACATTTCAGTCAGCAACTGAGCAATGCAGGAAATCATAAATTGACATGCATTCACTGCAATAAATGTTACGTTGCCCATATGTGAACTGCAGGATAGTCCCGCTTACGTAGTAGAGAACCGAAGAGTTTGGGATGTGGTGCTGCGGAAGGACATTGTAAATTACATGGACTGTTCGACGGCCAGACTAACCTCTTGCCTACATGCCGGTGCTTATATACAGGCAAAGGAGTCGTACTGGGATACATACACTCTGCAGCATCTTCCTCAAACGGAAACTATTTGAACGCCCCTTCCATAATCAATGAGGAGGTTCTCCGCAATATCTGCCAAGCAAGTAACGTATGAAAAACACTGACAAGATGAAGGGACAGGATGATAGGACATATATTATATCTGTGGAAACTTCCATGGTACTAGAGGGAGCTGTAGACGGTAAAAACTGTAGGGGAAGACAGAGACTGAAATACAGCAAACAAGTAGTTGAGGACATAGTGTTGAGTGTTACTTAAGTAAATAAATTAGTGAAATCAAAGTGAACTAGAAATTAGAATATAAATGGAAAACTTGGTTTAGTTTAGAGAGTTACATAGTCGCATTCAGTGGGCAGAACAGCAGAACGGAAGACACAATGACCGTGAAGTCAGCGAGTTCCACATAAGCGGGCGCTGTCGATTCAGCCGTCAGGGCATCGCCCGACCGGCTCACGTGTTTCTCAGTTGTCGCATGTGGGCAAAGGCCCTCGCCTGCATTCCAAGAGCCAATGACCGACGTTAAGAAGATTCTTCGAGAAGCTTTTCAACGTGACGGAAGAGGCAATGACCGGCTCTCGTGTTTCTCAGTCGTCACATGCGATCAGAGGCCCCCACCTACATTCCAAGAGCCAACGACCGAGGTCAAGAAGATTCTTCGAGAAGCTTTTCAACGTGACAGAAGAGGCAATGGCCGTGAAGTCGTTCACCTCCAGTGAACTGAAGTGAATAAATACGCGAGACGCGGTGGGCCCGACAGATGAAGACAGATGAAGACAGATGAAGACAGAGGAAGACAGATGAAGACGGGGACGAAGACGGGAATGGAGACGAAGACGAGAGACGAAGGAAGAAAGAAGAGTAGCAGTAGTTTGCAGTCAGTTTCGGTGCTGAAGACCGTCATGCAAGAAGAGACTACATCATGCACAGACGCACCAAGTCCGCCGCTGTAATGGAATAGCAAGCAGCAGCCGCGGCGCCAGAAGACAGAAGTTAAAAGGTATTTGAAGTCTGGTTTTTACATACCCGGGTGACTCGTGAGGACGGGAAGGAGACGGCCTCACCTCAGCAATCACCTGTGAGCTGGGATAAAGACCTGACAACCGAAGACTGGCAAGCGGGAGTCCGTGGTTCGAGTTCGGGACACTGGCCTTGCCCCGCCGCGCCGCTCCGCTGGTCGACTCACAACACACGCGGCCGCTTAGAGAAGAGAAACACTGGGACGCCACACCCAAGGTATCATCCGATGCACGACGTCGCTCGCAATAATTAAACGGGCCACCTCGCGCTGCGCGTCTCCTGTCAGCTGGGCGAGACGGCGACACGAGATACACACCGCTACGCGTAATCAGACGCCGCCGACGCCGCCGCCGCCGCTGTCGCAGCAGAAGGCTACGCAAACGACACGGCTGCCGCTCTCCGAACCAGAACGTCCCAGTAAGATACAGTTGTACAAATCTTCAATAAAAGTTATCTTATGTAAAAATGATGTTTCATTCGACCTCATACCCGAGCCAAGGGAGAACCCACCCTGCCCACATGTTGTAAGAGATAAAAGTTAATTTATTTAATATTTTCACCCTGACAGAATGCTTTAGAATGCTCATCCTGACAATTGACAGCATCAAAAGAGAAAACCCAGTTACATTGAGTGACAGAACTGTCACATTTAGTAACACAACTGTTACATTTGTGTCAGAAGCCGTTATAGTTGTTACATTTGGTGTCAGAGAAAAAACCCTTGGCTCAATATGAGGTGTGAATGACAGTCACTAAAGGTCCACAGTTAGTATTGTTTAATGTGTGAAAGGATAGGGGTTTGCATATCAGTCGTAATATTTTCTTTATTTAGGATTTTGTTCTCTCTCATAATTTTAAGAGTTTGTCGGATATATTTAAACATCCTTTTCATTCAGTGTGGTAAGATTGTGTAACTAACAGTTTGTAAAATGATGACACGAAATCGTACAAAGTCAGAGTCAGCACCACAAGCGGTTTCTACTGAGGAAGCTATTCAGATCTTAGTTAATCAAATAGCACAGCTTAAAAATGATAATAATGCATTATTTAAACAGTTGAGTGAGGTTAGGCAAACCAGTTCAATCCCTCCCACCCTAGATTCCTCAGCAGCAGCCTTAGTAACTCCTTTTTCAGGTAAACATGGCGAGGACATAACAGCCTTTTTTATGATTTAGTAGCAGCTGCAAAGTTAGGATCATGGTCAGATGAACAGCTCTTACAAATGACGAAGTTAAGATTGACAGGAGAGGCTAAAGCACACGTCTTATACCATGAAGAATTACGGAATGCTCCAACATTTGTGGAATTGAAGAAAGGATTACTTAAACGTTTTCAAAAACAGAACAGCTGTAGATTTTATAGGGAACAATTAAACACTATCACTCAGAGGCAAAACGAGTCGTTAGAAAGCTTTGTAGATAGGATTAGAAAAGTTAATATTAACACCTATCAGTTGACAACTAGTGATGAAACAAATAAAGTTATTTTACAAGAGGCAGAAAATAGAGCTCTGGATACATTTTTACGTGGGTTGCCTCCTGAAACGTCCCGTCGTGTCAGGGCAGAGTTTCCTAAAAATTTAGCAGAAGCTGTATCTGTGGCGACGGCTTTCGAAGAAATAGACATTGCCACCAGATGCAAGGAGAAGCGAAATATATTTTCAGCAGGAGTACGATGTTTTAGGTGCGATCTACACGGACATATAGCAAAAAACTGCAGACAACCTCAATGCACTAATTGTCAAAGAATAGGTCACACATTCAAGGAATGGAGGTCTAAGAAAGTTTTTGGAAATAGAAATCAGTTAAACTCCAACGGGAATGTCGGAGCCCAATAAAATTTCCCAATAAAATTTCACGCCATTAAGGCGAATGTGATGGTGGAATGCTGGTTGTCTGCTACCATACAGGATAAAGAGGCAAGGATACTGGTGGATACAGGCGCAAACGTATCAATAGTAAGTAATGAATGTATTTGAGAAAAGAAATATGACCCTCCAAGGTATAGATTGAGTGGAGTAGGAAGAGGTAGAGTGAAGTCATTAGGATGTACATCATTGATTTTCTATATTCACGGTGTACAATTTCAAGAAGATGTAGAAGTGGTAACAAAGGTAACTGACGGGTACGACGCGATCCTAGGGTTGGATTTCCTGAATAAACATCACGCTAAAATCGACCTCAGACAGCAAACTGTAGAACTTAGCGGAATAGTGTTTCAGCTAGGTGACACCGCTGCAAAGGGCCCGCTGCCGCAAGATTTCCCTAACGGGAAGGCGAAATCAACTATACTGCGTGCAACGTACTTGAAGTTTGATTCGCGGGATCAGATACCATCTGTCTCAGGAAAACTTCTCTGGATGACCGTTGACCACGAAGTACCTACAGATACAGTGTGTCTAATAGAGCCTTTAGAGGAAAATGAGGAATTAGATGTATCACATTGTTTTGTACGTAGGAGTGTTGTACGGGTTCAAGACGTTGAGGGAGAAAGAAAAGTACCGGTACATATTGACAATTTCGGAGTGGAGGACAAAGAGTTGCACAAGGGAATATTAGTGGCTACAGTCAGTACTTTTGAAGAAGAAGATTTCATTTGGTCAGATATTAATGATGGTCAGAAACCAGACGCCTATAAAACCGCATTGCGCCAGAAGATTGAGCATTTGAAAGAAAAGGATAGAGACACGATAGAAGCAGTTTTAGTTGAGTTCCAAGATTTATTTAATGCAGAAGGTCCATTGCCAGCAACAGACATCACACAGCATAGGATCCCAACAGGAAATAGCCCCCCAGTTTATAGGAAGCCTTATAGAGTTGCGCATCACTTAAAGCCAGTACTGGATGAATTTATAGAACAGCATCTAAAAAATGGAATTATAGAATATTCTGATTCGCCTTATAATTCAAATATCGTAATTATTCTAAAGAAGTCTCCCGACGGTACGAAACGATATAGATTTTGTTGTGACTACAGTCACCTTAACAAACGAATGTGCATTTCGTGGAACTGTTTCAGCGTCACGATCGGCCTCATCTTAATATAGCCGTCAGGCGTAATAACATGAGACTTGGGGGTGCGCTGGTGACAGAAGGCATGAGTCACATTTCAGTGGTGTCGGTGGAGTCTATCAGTAGGACGGGTTTCACTAGACATGGCCTGCACCTCAACAGGTATGGGAAGGGGAGGTTGGCAAAACTTATAGGTGACAGCATAGGTGGGGGTGGTGGGATCACTCATGGGAAAATTCCGGTAGTTGTGGGTGTTAGAGCTGTACCTTTTTTAGATTGAAGTCAGCTGATAGGTATTCCTGCTTAAGGGAAGTCTCTCTAACAAAGAAACCACTTTCTACAAAGCTTGGGTATCCGATTAATGAGGGAATTAGTATATTTCATCAAAATATACAAGGTATTCGAGATAAAGTTAGTGAACTGCTTATAGATGTTGACTCTGAAATTATTGGTATATCTGAACACTTCTTAAATAAGGAGATAATTCAGAGGCTTCCTTTACCAGGATACAGGTTGGCTGGCAGCTTTTCTAGGAGCTCTTTGCGGTGTGGGGGAGTAGCCATGTATGTGAAAAACGGTATCCCATTTGAGTCAATTGATGTTTCAAAGTACTGCACTGAAAAGGTGTTTGAATGTTGTGCAGGTGTGGTTAAATTTAGTGGAGCTAAACTTCTTACTGTTGTTATTTATAGATCCCCAGACTCCGATTTCACAACATTTTTGCTAAAGCTAGAGGAGGTTCTTGGTTCACTTTATAGGAAATACAAAAAGTTAGTTATATGTGGTGACTTCAATATTAATTGTATAAGTGATTGTGCAAGGAAAAGGATGCTGGTAGACCTCCTTAATTCATATAATCTTATGCAAACCGTATTCTTTCCAACGAGAGTGCAAGGGAACAGTAGAACAACAATAGACAATATTTTTGTTCATTCGTCATTATTAGAAGGGCATTCTGTTAGCAAAAAGGTGAATGGCCTTTCAGATCATGATGCACAAATTTTAAGTCTAAAAGATTTTTGTGCTTCAACACATGTTAAATATAGTTACCAACTTTTTAGGAAATCTGATCCAGTTGCTGTACAGACTTTTGTAAACCTTATCAAGGAACAAGATTGGCAAGATGTTTATAGTGCTGATACAGTAGACGATAAATATAATGCTTTCCTCAAGACTTTTCTCGTGCTCTTTGAAAGTTGCTTTCCGTTAGAACGTTTAAAACAGGGTACTAGCACAAACAGGCAGCCTGGGTGGCTGACTAAAGGGATAAGAATATCTTGTAGAACAAAGTGGCAATTATATCAAAACGTTAGAAACAGTCAAAATCTAAATGCAGCAGCCCATTACAAACAGTATTGTAAGGTGCTTAAAAAAGTTATTAGGAAGGCAAAAAGTATGTGGTATGCAGATAGAATAGCTAAGTCTCAGGATAAAATTAAAACCATATGGTCACTCGTAAAGGAAGTGGCTGGTCTGCAGAGACAGGTCGAGGATATAGAATCAGTGCGTAGTGGGGATGTCCGTGTTGCTGATAAGTCGCATATATGTACAGTACTTAATAATCACTTTCTGAATATAGCAGGTGAACTAAATAGAAACCTAGTCCCAACAGGGAATCATATAGCGCTCTTAGAAAAAAGTGTTCCGAGACTGTTACCTGAAATGCTCCTCCATGATACTGACAAGAGGGAGATTGAGTTAATAATTAAATCACTAAAGACCAAGAACTCTCATGGATATGACGGGGTATCTAGCAGAATACTGAAGTATTGTTCCACGTATATTAGCTCAGTACTTAGCCATATCTGTAACTTTTCCTTTAGCAGTGGTCGGTTTCCTGACCGATTAAAGTACTCGGTAGTGAAGCCACTTTATAAAAAGGGAGACAGGGATAATGTTGACAATTATAGACCTATTTCTATGCCATCGGTGTTTGCTAAGGTTATTGAGAGGCTTGTATATACAAGGTTACTGCAGCATTTAAATTCACATAATTTGCTGTCAAATGTACAGTTTGGTTTTAGAAATGGCTTAACAACTGAAAATGCTATATTCTCTTTTCTCTGTGAGGTTTTGGACGGATTAAATAAAAGGTTGAGAACGTTAGGTGTTTTCTTTGATTTAACGAAGGCTTTTGACTGTGTTGACCACAAAATATTACTGCAGAAGTTGGACCATTATGGAGTAAGGGGAGTAGCTTACAATTGGTTCGCCTCCTACTTTAAGAACAGAAAGCAGAAGGTAATCCTCCGCAATATTGAGAGTGGTAATGATGTTCAGTCCCAATGGGGCACTGTTAAATGGGGCGTTCCCCAAGGGTCGGTGCTGGGGCCACTGCTGTTCCTTATTTATGTAAATGATATGCCTTCTAGTATTACAGGTGATTCAAAAATATTTCTGTTTGCTGATGACACCACCTTGGTAGTGAAGGATCTTGTGTGTAATATTGAAACATTATCAAATAATGTAGTTCATGAAGTAAGTTCATGGCTTGTGGAAAATAATTTGATGCTAAATCACAGTAAGACTCAGTTTTTACAGTTTCTAACCCACAATTCAACAAGAACTGACATTTTAATCAGACAGAATGGGCATGTTATAAGCGAGACGGAACAGTTCAAGTTCCTAGGCGTACGGATAGATAGTAAGCTGTTGTGGAAAGCCCATGTTCAGGATCTTGTTCAGAAACTAAATGCCGCTTTATTTACCATTAGAACAGTATCTGAAATAAGTGACATTTCAACACGAAAAGTAGTATACTTCGCATATTTTCATACGCTTATGTCATATGGTATTATTTTTTGGGGTAATTCTTCTGATTCAAAAAGGGTATTTTTGGCTCAAAAACGGGCTGTTCGAGCTATGTATGGTGTAAGTTCGAAAACCTCTTGTCGACCCCTATTCAATAGTCTGGGAATTTTGACATTGCCCTCACAGTATGTATTTTCTTTAATGTCGTTTGTTGTTAGCAATATTAGCTTATTCCCAAGAGTTAGCAGCTTTCACTCAGTTAATACTAGGCAGAAATCAAATCTGCATGTGGAATGCACTTCCTTGACTCTTGTGCAGAAAGGAGTGCAGTATTCTGCTGCATCCATTTTCAATAAGCTACCACAAGAACTCAAAAATCTTAGCAGTAGCCCAAACACTTTTAAGTCTAAACTGAAGAGTTTCCTCATGGCTCACTCCTTCTATTCTGTCGAGGAGCTCCTGGAAGAGATAAAAAATTAAGCAAATTCCAGTGTTACATTCTTGATTTTCTTTATTTAAACTAACGACTTGTTTCATTTTATCTGTTTCTACAATCGTGTTATAATTTCATGTATTGACTCGTTCCATGACCATGGAGACTTCTCCTAAATGTGGTCCCACGGAACAATAAATAAATAAATAAATAAATAAAAAATCTCAGATGTTTATCCTCTTCCAAACATTACAGATATCATTGACAGTTTGGGTAACAGTAAATACTTTTCAACAATCGATCTACGTAGTGGATACCATCAATTGGAAGTTGCTCCTGAAGATAGGCATAAAACAGCATTTTCTACCCCTGGAGGCCACTGGCAATTTAAAAGAATGCCTTTCGGTTTGAAAAATGCACCAGCAACTTTTCAAAGACTACTCGATGGAGTATTGCGAGGACTCAAAACTCAGCAATGTTGTGTATATCTAGACGATATTATTGTATTCTCCAGAGACATTAATGAACATGCTGTGCGTCTGCGTAATGTTTTTCAGAGACTTAGAAAAGCTAAATTAACATTAAATATGGAAAAATGTAGTTTTGCATTGACAGAGGTTACATACCTAGGGCATGTCATTAGTGAAAAAGGAATTAAAACAGATCCTCGATTAATTTCGGCAGTTAAGGACTTCCCAACACCACAACGCGTTAAGGAGGTACAAAGTTTCATTGGTCTCGCATCGTATTACCGAAAATATGTTCAAAATTTTGCTGAAATTGCCCGCCCCTTAACCCAATTATTGAAAAAGGGTGCAAAATTTCATTGGTCTGAAGATTGTGAATCAGCATTTCAAACCCTTAAAGATAAGTTAACACACAGTCCTGTATTAGCCTACCCAGATTATAATAAAGAATTTATTTTATCCTGTGACGCAAGTGGTCATTCAGTAGGAGTTGTTTTGAGTCAGAATATTAATGGCGCGGAACACCCCATAGCCTATGCTTCGAGACAACTAACAACGGCAGAAAGAAATTATTCCACAACGGAGAAAGAATTGTTAAGTGTTATTTATGGTATCAAATACTTTAAATGCTACTTGTATGGTAGGAAATTCAAGGTCATCACAGACCACGCAGCTTTAAAATGGTTGCTTGGATTAAAGGATCCATCTAGTCGTCTTACCCGTTGGGCCCTATGTCTTTCCGAAATGGATTTCGAAGTTATCCATAAACCAGGCAAAAAACACACGAATGCAGATTGCCTAAGTCGGAAAATAGCACTTTTGGAAGCAACAGGCCGAGATACTGAGGACTGGAGAAAGGCACAAGATGAGGATACAGAATGTAAAAAATACGCAACTCAAAAACAATTTTGCTTTGAAGATGGTGTATTATGCAGTAAAACAAAACTTGGACCGCGAATTGTTGTTCCTCAACACCTTAGACAAGAAATAATGGCAGAGGCCCACGATCATATCCTTGCAGGACACGGTGGACAGCGGACAACCGAAAGACGAGTAGCAGAGCGATTTTGGTGGCAAACCAGAAAGCAGGATGTTGCGCAGTACGTTCGTAATTGCGTTGCGTGCGCACAACGAGCTGAACTTTCTCGTTCAAAAATACCCTTACAGAGGCTCCCCGAGGCTTCATGTCCATTTCAAATCTGCGGACTGGATCTCTACGGGCCATTTCATAAAACACCTGCTGGTAATAAGTATGTTCTTACAATTATCGATCACTTTTCACGCTATCTAGCTATGGTGAGTCTCCCAGATCAGCAAGCAAATACAGTTGCCCAAGCTTTAGTTAACAACTGGATACTTAAATTTGGAGTACCTGAAGTTATTATCACAGATCAGGGATCTAATTTTATGTCTGAATTAATGAAACAGCTATGCCTCTTATTAAAAATACGCAAATTACGCACAACTCCGTTACACCCTCAGTGCAACGGGCGCACAGAAAGAGTTCATCGGACAATTGGCAAGATGCTTAGTTATTATATTAACGAACAACATTCTAATTGGGATACGTATTTACCAATAATCGTGTCGGTATACAACGCCAAAACGCATGAAGCAACTGGCATGTCACCTTATGAAGTGGTCTATGGGAAAAAAATGCCGTCCCCTTTTGATGTAATCAGGCAGAAAAACGGAAAAGTCGGAGAAACAGTAAGAGATTTCAGTCGAATGATGAAGGATGTATGGAAAAAGGTTCAAAAATCTAATACAAAGGCTTTGGAACGACAGGAAAGATTAGGTAATACCCAAGCTAAATATCCAAATTACAAAATCGGTCAGTGGGTTATGCTTTCAACTCCTTACATAGCGAAAGGAAAAACGAAGAAATTTGTAACAAATTACAGAGGTCCTTACCAAATTATTGAGATCACGTCACCAGTCAACGTTAAATTGCAACTGCCCACCCGAACTACCATTGTCCATGCAAGTCGTTTAAAACCTTTTAAGGGCGCTCCAGATGTAATTCCTTCAACAATAGTGTCTGCTTTTCCGAAGGGTGGAGGAAGTTCCCGTAAAGGAAAAAGAGTGGCCACGCCAGCACAACATACAGACATGGCACCATACAATCTTCGTTCAAGGGTGCGAATGTCGTAGTTGAATCTTAGTAGACTGTGGACAGTATACAAATGTAAATAATTAATAAATTATAATG
The DNA here is from genome assembly GCF_023864345.2 of Schistocerca serialis cubense. NCBI lineage: Eukaryota > Metazoa > Arthropoda > Insecta > Orthoptera > Acrididae > Schistocerca > Schistocerca serialis. Next base: position 1,278,812,608 of record NC_064638.1, on the reverse strand, counting down.
GTTTATTTTTTAAGAAAGAAAAGTTGAACGTAGAAACATGTAGATCTTGTAGTTAACAATGTATTTCCTCTTTTCTTTATTTTTGTTTTTACTAGGTTGGTAGGTTCATAACCATGTTGTTTGCTTTTTTCAGAAAACGCCATGCAAGCATTTCCTACATAAAACCTATCCTACCTCAATTACTCCCTTGACAGTTCCCTTCTGAAGTCATTAGATATGTTCATAAACTCGCAGCAAGGCAAAATTGATGCCAATGTTATGATGCAACATGTCTTACAATTAAAAGGTGAACAAAACTAAAATTATAATGCTAGAAACGGGTATATCTGGAACCTTTGTGTTGGTGTTTCTGCTTTGTACAGTTTTCTTTTAGTTACAACGAAAAAATAAGCCAAATAATAATATACCACTTCATCAAATCCCTGTTAACTGGATACCACACTCTTAACTGGTGTACTTCAGCAGTTACTTTTGAGCATTAGTGTATTAATTTTGTTTATTGTACTTCATTCTTTATTAAATAGTCTCTTGTTAACATAAACAATACTGTAGAATAGATATTCTTGCATTAGTATAGGGTAGATTAAACAGCTGTTGCTATGTAATTTTCTAAGTGCAAAATCTATTTTTTGTTTATTCATTGTCATCAAGATTTGTTACACTTATTACAACCATTTATGTAAGAACTATGTGATTCATGACCGTACAGTGCTTTTGTAAAGTGATAAGGTATTTTCGACATACTTAATGAGAAGCGTGTGTAATCTTCTAAGTCGAGAGTTTTCAGTGTTTGTGCTTTTTCCGTGTGAAGAGTGGAGGAATGTTGAGTGGTAAATTCGAGGGCGAATTTCTCCGAAGGGTGGAGGAATGTTGAGTGTTACTTAAGTAAATAAATTAGTGAAATCAAAGTGAACTAGAAATTAGAATATAAATGGAAAACTTGGTTTAGTTTAGAGAGTTACATACTCGCATTCAGTGGGCAGAACAGCAGAACGGAAGACACAATGACCGTGAAGTCAGCGAGTTCCACATAAGCGGGCGCTGTCGATTCAGCCGTCAGGGCATCGCCCGACCGGCTCACGTGTTTCTCAGTTGTCGCATGTGAGCAAAGGCCCTCGCCTACATTCCAAGAGCCAATGACCGACATTAAGAAGATTCTTCGAGAAGCTTTTCAACGTGACGGAAGAGGCAATGACCGGCTCTCGTGTTTCTCAGTCGTCACATGCGATCAGAGGCCCCCGCCTACATTCCAAGAGCCAATGACTGAGGTCAAGAAGATTCTTCGAGAAGCTTTTCAACGTGACAGAAGAGGCAATGGCCGTGAAGTCGTTCACCTCCAGTGAACTGAAGTGAATAAATACGCGAGACGCGGTGGACCCGACAGATGAAGACAGATGAAGACAGATGAAGACAGAGGAAGACAGATGAAGACGGGGACGAAGACGGGAACGGAGACGAAGACGAGAGACGAAGGAAGAAAGAAGAGTAGCAGTAGTTTTCAGTCAGTTTCGGTGCTGAAGACCGTCATGCAAGAAGAGACTACATCATGCACAGACGCACCAAGTCCGCCGCTGTAATGGAATAGCAAGCAGCAGCCGCGGCGCCAGAAGACAGAAGTTAAAAGGTATTTGAAGTCTGGTTTTTACATACCCGGGTGACTCGTGAGGACGGGAAGGAGACGGCCTCACCTCAGCAGTCACCTGTGAGCTGGGATAAAGACCTGACAACCGAAGACTGGCAAGCGGGAGTCCGTGGTTCGAGTTCGGGACACTGGCCTTGCCCCGCCGCGCCGCTCCGCTGGTCGACTCACAACACACGCGGCCGCTTAGAGAAGAGAAACACTGGGACGCCACACCCAAGGTATCATCCGATGCACGACGTCGCTCGCAATAATTAAACGGGCCACCTCGCGCTGCGCGTCTCCAGGTCAGCTGGGCGAGACGGCGACACGAGATACACACCGCTACGCGTAATCAGACGCCGCCGCCGCCGCCGCCGCCGCCGCCGCTGTCGCAGCAGAGGGCAACGCAAACGACACGGCTGCCGCTCTCCGAACCAGAACGTCCCAGTAAGATACAGTTGTACAAATCTTCAATAAAAGTTATCTTATGTAAAAATGATGTTTCATTCGACCTCATACCCGAGCCAAGGGAGAACCCACCCTGCCCACATGTTGTAAGAGATAAAAGTTAATTTATTTAATATTTTCACCCTGACAGAATGCTTTAGAATGCTCATCCTGACAATTGACAGCATCAAAAGAGAAAACCCAGTTACATTGAGTGACAGAACTGTCACATTTAGTAACACAACTGTTACATTTGTGTCAGAAGCCGTTATAGTTGTTACAATAGGGAGCAAGTGCTACACTGGGACGAAGATTTTGGCCAGGAGAGGATATTGAGTCGAACAGCATGAAACGTGTCCAACCACTGATGATTCCAAACAAAAATATTTTTTCTGCACCTACATCTTGCAGCATTACACACTAGATACTTCTGTATAGATTTTTGTAATGAGTAATGCTGCATCTTTGGCCCCACTCATGAACTACGTAGACTGATAAGTTCTACCTTACAGATTCGCATTTCCTGGATTGCTCTGAATTTGCTGGAGGGCGAGGTGGTATGTGCCATTTTAGATGAAATGCTACCACAAATCGCAGTTGTTTAGTGCTTTGCGGTAGGCTGAATTCCATTGCAAAGTTTTTTGCTGTTATTTCCACAGAAAAAAGGTATTAAATTTGTGGATAGTGAACGTGAAGTTTCTATGGCAGCTAGGCAACTGGATTCGCATTCGGGAGGACGACGGTTCAATCCCGGGTCCGGCCATCATGATTTAGGTTTTCCGTGATTTCCCTAAATCGCTCTAAGCAAATGCCGAGATGGTTGCTTTGAAAGGGCACGGCCGACTTCCTTCCCTAATCCGATGAGACCGATGACCTCGCTGTTTAGTCTCTTCCCCCAAACAACCCAACCCAACCAACTGGCCTCGAGTGAAGTTCAGGGGCCCTCTCAGATATGTCAGAGGAACCGCCAGGAGATAGTGTGTTTCCGGTGTCATCAGCCAGGTCATCTGGTCTGAAAAAGTAGGCAGACGCGAGGAAAACAATTGCGCAACAGTGCAGTGGAATGTAATAGACTTAGCCGTGGACCACCACATCGTATTCATAGCAAGCAAGGTATGAAGCCTAATTCATTGCCTTTTATTTTTGTTAGTTCAAGTACTGAACCTTTGTGTGCTCTACTGCATTCAAGGTACTAGGCATCCTTGCTAGATTGGAAAATACTATCATCGCTAGCAGGGCATTGAAGGGTTTAGCACGATGACACATGCCAATAATAAACATATGGCCACTAATGGCAATGCTTTTTCTATACTTGTTTCATGTCACTTCAAACTTAAAATAAACAGTTTCTCTTGCCCATTTCATTTTCTGATTTTTAAGGGGCTTACTACCCCTGTGATTTTGGGATGCGATTCTTTCTCTGGCTAAGACCTCCCTGTATTATTAATTATATGGATAGACAATGTTTCTTTAAGTTTAAAGAGTGTATTAAATTCCCTTTCTGCCTTCATGGATCTCATTGTGGAGCTTATGCAGTTAGTAGCGGGATGGTCTCTTTGATCTGGGAGGGGCCATGAGCTTAAAGTTTTGCAGCAGTTCCCTGAAGTGCTCAGAGACAGATTGGGGTTTACTAATTGCATTCAGTGTCACATGCAGTTGACTGATTTGGTGCTTGTGAGGCAGGCTCTCTATAAATTGTCACCTCCTAAGATGAAGGGAAATAAGGGAGCTACGTTGTATTGTAATTCATCTGTTGCAGGATGAGTTTATTAGACCTTCGGTGTCAACTTACGTCTCGGCTTATTTTTTTTTTTTTTTTACCTAACTGCCAGGGAGCAGGATATCGACCAGTTGTCGATTTGTCGATTATGGGGCTCAAAATTAGAAAGTTGTACCTGATTTGGTCCCCATGCCCAACTTACATCATTGATTTTCTTGCTTCTCTGCCATCGAGTCCGTTAGCATCTTGACTTAGACCAGACTACGTCATCCCGTTAGCCGAGGAATCCAAGTGTTAACACCTTTTGCACCGATTACGACTTGTATGAGTTCAGTCGAGTTCCCTTTCATCTGGCTGCAGGAGCGGCATTGTTATCAAGGTTGCTAGATTCGATGCAGGGGGAACTCAAGTTCAGCTGCGTGTACAATTACTTAGATGACAGAGTGATACATAGTCAAACCTTTGAGGAGCAGCTGGATGTTTTGTTCCAGGTTTTGACAGGGTTAAGAACGCGGGAGCTACTGTCAAGCCATCGAAAGTGAATCTTGTTCGCAGCCAGATTTTCTTTTTGGGACTCGTTGCGTCGAGTGCTGACATGGCCATTGAGCAGTGTTGGACTCAGTCCCTTTATGATTTGTAGCCACCAAGCGACAAGAAAGGGATTGGGCGTTTTATAGGGATGATCAATTTTTTTCGAAGCTATTCCAAATTTTGCCTAACTAATTGACCCCCTCAATCTGCTCCATGAAAAGAACAAGTGGTTTTGTTGGACGCTGGCCCAGCAAGCGGCCTTCAATACGTTGAAGAAGGTTCTCGATAACTTGCTGGTTCTGGTAATCCCTGATTTTAATCAGGACATTATTGTCCACACCGTTGCCTCTCATTTGGGTGTAGCTGCGGTCCTTCTTCAGGGCAAGGAATGTGTTTGTCCGAGGCTGAAAACTAGTACTCAGTTTATGAGTTGGAAGTGTTAGAAAAGTTCCTCTTCCATCTGGAACACAAGCCTTTCTGTCTGGAGAGGGACAACCAAGCACTCAGCTGGGTGCTTTCTAGACTACGCAAAACCAGGCGTATTGGAAGTATTGCGTGCAGGGCGGTGCGAATTTCTGCTTTTAATTTACAGTGAGAGCTGTTAAAAGGTTAGTGGCACAATGTGAGTTGTGAAAGATGGCGAAACCTGACTTGAATACTCGCAGGATCTGTTTTGTTCCTTCCATGAGGACAGCCCAGAGGACAAAATCTCTATCGACTATCAAAAATCATTCTTGGTTGCAGGGCTGTGATTATTATTTATTTAATGACGAGTTTCGCCCCATTCGGGCATCTGCAGGTAGGTAGATATTAGATGGTGTTAGGCACATGGGATATAGAGCATATAACACATCACAGCAAATAACTGCTCTCGTGAAATATTCGAAAACACTGCTTGGTGTCTTTGTTGTGGCATGTGACGTTGTCTAATGAATACAAAACAGGATCAGACCTACATAGATCTGTCAGAATGTCGGCGTGTTGGAAGTGTAGTTGCCCACCTTCGAGCAACGCTAATAGTAGAATCTCAAGATGCGTGAATCAGGTGAAATTCGTCATTGGTAAATAAATAATAATTATAATCCTGCAATCAAGAATGTTTGTTACTGGTTGCTGTACCATCCACACCATGAGTTGAAAAGAGTTTCATGTGCTATGTCTCCATGCACAGAGGAGCGTTATTATTAGAGTTTTGCGTCCGTTTACGGATTCATATGGTTTCTCGAAGGCTCTGAGCACTATGGGGCTTAACAGCTATGGTCATCAGTCCCCTAGAACTTAGAACTACTTAAACCTAACTAACCTAAGGACAGCACACAACACCCAGCCATCACGAGGCAGAGAAAATCCTTGAACCCGCCGGGAATCGAACCCGGGAACCCGGGCATATGGTTTCTGTCGCTTATTTCGAGCAAATCGGTTATGATGGTGGCCAAGATTCACCATTTCACTAGTATCTTTACCAGTTTTGTCCCTCCTAAGATAATTGTCTCAGATAATATGGCTGGCCGTGGTGGCCGAGCGGTTCTAGGCGCTTCAGTCAGGAACCGTGAGACCGCTAGGGTCGCATGTTCGAATCCTGCCTCGGGGATGGATGTGTGTGATGTCCTTAGGTTAGTTAAGTTTAAGTAGTTCTAGGGGACTGATGACCTCAGCTGTTAAGTCCCAGAGTGCTTAGAGCCATTTGAACCATTCAGATAATATGGCTGCTATTCTTGCAGCGCCATTTAAGATGTGTTGCATGGACTATGCCATCGAGCACGTGACGACCATCCCCTGCTATCTGCAGCCATCCTTCGCCGAGCAGATTAACAGGAATTTAAAGATAGCGTTGATTATATATCTCGCTAAGTGTCATTCGCGCTGGGAGAGCTCGGTACGGTTGTTGTGGTTAGACTCTAACGCTGCAATTCATCAAGTACATAGAACCACACCTTCCCGGTTGATGCTGGGCCATTCGATGAACTCACCCCATTCAAACTTGTAGACCTGCTTCCGGAGAGAATTGATCCTTCGGATATTAAGTCCAAGTGCAATATGGCCATCGAAATATTGCTTGTGCGCATCAGAAGCAGGCCACGTTGTATAATCAAGAACGTAATACCTGTGTTGGGAATTTGGTTTATGCGCGTAGTTTCTGGGCTCAAAATGAAACCGGTCAGGGTATTGTCCAGAAGACGCTCCCTCTATTTGCAGATCCACGCAAAATAGTACAAAAGATTTCCCCTGTCTCTTTGTGGATATAGCACGCCTAAACAAGGAAACGAACGCGGATGCACGTCAGTCAGATTGAGCTCCTTGTGAGGCATTTTAGCGTGGAGGTGTGAGACGGTCTGTAATCGATTCCACAGACTGTCTTGCTTCCCTCGCGCGATGTACTGCTCGCCACTGTCTGATGGGCATTGAGGGCCGCAAGCAAGAATGCAGAAAACACAGACCGTGCGGGAAGAGCGCAGTTCTGGAAGGGCAAGCGAATATCCCGGTTAGGAGACCGAATGGCTTGCTGTGCTCGGCTCGGTTATGAGTTTATTGGCGGGCACTAGATGACGTGGCGCGGAATTGATCCCTGATGATCGTGGGAGACAGCAGTCGAGGTAGAACAGTGTGCACGGATGCATATGTAGCGACGGCTGTGTTGGCCGTGTGATGTCCGGAATATATATCAGCGGAAACGTTCTTATTTCAGAGTGAAGTGTTACTTACCCGTCTTGTACGGGCTTATTTTGGGATACGCCGCCCCGTGTGGAAGTGAGCTCCGCTTTGCATCGATTTTAGTTGGCCGTTGTAACCGCACTGGCTGGTATCATTGTGTGAGTCGCAAAATATGGTGTACCGTGAATGCTATGCGCTTTTAATTGGCTTCATGATGAAAGGTGTTTTGTCTGGTTGAAAGTTATTATATGAGATTAGACAAAGGCAAACTTCACTACGTAACTGTAAGGGTGAGCATCTGCAAGTCTGTAAAATAAACTGTGTTCCCTGCCAGGAGTTTGAGCGAGTTCTCGTCCTGTGCCCTACTGAAATGATCTTCATTAGGTTTTGTATTGTACTGTATTGTATATTAACCGCGAACCTAGAAACGGCGGAGAGGCTCCGTCCCCGCCGCAGCCGCAGTGGTCCACAACCCCACCCCGACTACCGCAGTCCACTTCACCCCTCCGCCGCCCCACACCAAACCCTGGGTTATTGTGCGGTTCGGCCCCCAGTGGACCCTCCAGGGAACGTCTCACACCAGACGAGTGTAACCCCTGTGTTTGCGTGGTAGAGTAATGGTGGTGTACGCGTACGTGGAGAACTTGTTTGCGCAGCAATCGCCGACATAGTGTAACTGAGGCGGAATAAGGGCAACCAGCCCGCATTCGCCGAGGCAGATGGAAAACCGCCTAAAAACCATCCACAGACTGGCCGCCTCACCGAACCTCGACACAAATCCGCCGACCGGATTCGTGCCGGGGACCAGGCGCTCCTTCCCGCCCGGAAATTCATTAGGTTTACGTTAATATCTTTTCTCGTATGTTCTGTTTATTAGCCGATGTTCTGACAGCATTTAAAAACAGGGCTTTGCTGTTGCGTGTTGTTTTTAAAATGCTTTTAAATTGGCTTTTAGTGGTTTAGATTTTACAGTGTTTTAAGCGGTACCGTGGTCAATTAAAGTTGGAGTAATCAGCTTCCTAATTTATGCCAGTGGTCGTTTGTAAACTGTTTCGTTACTGGACGGTTATCGGTAGACGTAAATTCACAGCTGAGTCGTTATTGCAATACAATTAGTAGATGCCGTACATTTTAATTTAAAGCTTTGTTTTGAAGAAATGTAAAGCTTCTTGTTGTGCACAAGATATTCTTTAAATAACAGCTGCTATAATTTATGTCCGTCCGCCCCGATAGCTGAGTGGTCAGCACGGTGATCTGTCACGGCAAGGGGCACGGTTTCGATTCCCGACTGGGTTGGAGATTTTCTCCGCTCAGGAACTGGGTGTTGTGTTGTCCTCATTGTCATTTCATCATCAACAGTGGATGGCAACGGGAAACCACCACTTCAATCACTTCCCTAGACGCTCACGCGGTGGACCTCTCTGACCAGGCTTCCCCCACGACAAGACCTGCCGAAAGGCAGAACACAACGTTTTAGTAAGAATTTATGTCCACTATTTGTTCATTCTGAGTCCCGAGCTCGGGGCGCTTTTTAATGCTTGATAATGTGGGGTTTAAAATATTTGTGTATTAGTCGCTATACGCAGAGCAGACAGAACATTATGGCCACCGATCTGCTATTGATATAAACCGGTACAGGCGATAGCAGCGTCACCTGGAGAGGAACGACTGCTAGTCAGACACACTCCACGGTGCGTGTAGTATGAGTGAGCGTGCTGTCCGTGCGGAGAATGGGGAAGGCGCGCGATTTACCTGAGTCTGACCGAGGGCAGATTGTGACTGCCCGGTGGCTCGGCACGAGCAATTCGGAAACTGTACGACCTGCCGGGTGTTCGAGGTGTGCTGTGTTGAGTGTCTTCAACATGTGGCGAAGCCAAAGGGAAACCACGTCCAGACGTTGTGGGAATTGGCGGTGACCTCTCATTCAAGATGTCGGACGTGGTAGGCTGGGCAGACAGGGGGTGAACTTTGGCGGAACTGCCGGCCGGTGTGGCGGAGCGCTTCTAGGGGCTACAGTCTCGAACCGCGCGACCGCTACGGTCGCAGGTTCGAATCCTGCCTCGGTCATAGATGTGTGTGATATCCTTATGTTAGTTAGGTTTAAGTAGCTCTAAGTTCTAGGGGATTGATGACATCAGTAGTTAAGTCCCATAGCGATCAAAGCCATTTGAACCATTTTGTGGCGGAACTAACATCAGACTTTAATGCTGGGCGAAGTACAAGCGTGTCTGAACATGCAGTGCAGCGAACACTCCTAACGATGGGCCTCCGCAGCGACGACCCATGCATGTGCCCGTGTTAGCAACACGGCATCGACAACTATGACTGAAATAGGCACCTCGCCTCAGTTGTTGACCCTCTAATCATGAAACGACGCGACGCAGCCATGTTTCGATTCATGAGGGTCAGTAACTGATAAAAAAAAGGGGCCCCGCGGGGTCCCAAGGTCGAGATGGCGGCTGTCCATGTCCCGCTGAGATAATTTGTCCTTTTAGGACAATTATCTGGGGAAGCACCCACGCCAGCAAAAGGTTGGCGCGTGTAAAAGTTGTCTTTTTGGAGTGACAGACACGTGAGTATTGATAACTGAAATTGCTTAGCAACCAATCCAGTATATAAGGCGGCATGAAATTGTTGTCTTCACAGTATGTCCTCTGAATCCACTGCGAGAACGTCTATTGTCTCTGACGAGCTGCCGGAAATAGTAAGTACATTTCTGTGTAATGGAAACTTTGTACAAATTGCCTTTTGTGGAAGTCTTCAAAATGCCTTGGATGTTTATCAGTTGGAGTTACCACAAACTGTACGGGAAGATATTTTATTGGAATTTCGTTATTCAAAATTTAATTTCATGTTAAATTCGTATAGACGTAGGGCGCAGTGACAGAGCGTTGCACTGTCTCATGAATCCCGATACCTTCTTCATCATGACGATGGGAGGGCGCGAATCCACCGTCTTCCGGGGGACAGAGACAAGTTGGCGGCGGCTTCATTATGCTCTAGAAAGCATGGATCTATGGGAGCTCGTGGAAGGCACCATGACGGCCAACGCGTGTCTTGCACAGGTTGCAGACCACGTACAGACCTTCATGACGATCATGTTTCACGACAGCAGTGGCATTTTTCGAAAAGATAGCGCGCCATGTCACAAGACCACGAGTGTTCCAATTGATGTGCTGGACCCGCAGCTCGCCAGATCTGAATCCGACCGAACACATCTGGGATGTGACTGCACGTGGCATCAGAGCTCGTTGTGCTCTTCTCCGAAAATTACGGTATTTAGTGTGCAGATGAGGTGCTAACTTCCTCCAGCGACCTACCAAGGCCTCATTGCTTCCGTGCCGTGACCCGTCACCAGCGTTACCCACGCCAAAGGTGGACATACCGGCTATTGGATGGGTGGTCATAATGTTCTGGCTGATCAGTGTAGACATGCGCTTTTCTTGTTTTAGAAGCCACCTGCACCTCCCTGTAAGCAGACTTGATGTTATTGCAGATGGCCACTGTCGGCATAACATGGATCATGCTGGGGTGTTGCGCCCGTCTCTTGTAACAGATGGTTGAACTGCGTTGTAGTTGATGATGTTTTTAGCAACAGTTGTGCAGCGCTGGGTAGTCGCGCGGTCTCAGGCGCCTTTCCACGGCCAGCGCGGCTCCCCCCGTCGGAGGTTCGAGTCCTCCCTCGGGCACGTGTGTGTGTGTGTTGTCCTTAGTGTAAGTTAGTTTCAGTTAGATTCAGTAGTGTGTAAGCTTAGGGACCAATGACCTTAGCAGTTTGGTCCCGTACGATCATACCACAAATTTCCAATTTGCAACAGTTGGCCGGCCAGAGTGGCCGAACGGTTCCAGGCGCTACAGTCTGGAACCGCGCGACCGCTACGGTCGCAGGTTCGAATCGTGCCTCGGGCATGGATTTGTGTGATGTCCTTAGGTTAGTTAGGTTTAAGTAGTTCTAAGTTCTAGGGGACTGATGACCTCAGAACTTAAGTCTCATAGTGCTCAGAGCCATTTGAACCATTTTGCAACTTGTTTATTTAATGTAAAAACTTTGTAATGAAGTGCTGCGAAATTTAAAAGTTTGTAGCCCTTAAGTTACTGTCCTAGTACTTCCGAGATTGAACATAGTTTATCCTTTCTCTTGTGCTTACAGGGAGACTATTCTTGAACTATATGAAAAAAATGTAAATTTGTAACAAACTACTGCGTGCACACACTTTACTCAACATGTAAACGTCACTACAGATTTGCGGATTTAGGTTATGACATGTTCGATGTGGTAACCATCATTGGCGATGATGTGGCGCAGACAAATAGCGAAGTTCGGCATGACCCGATGAAGTGTCGGATCATTGATGCTGTCGATGACCTCCTGAGTGGCTGTTCTCAGCTTATCAATGGTTTTGGGGTTGTTTCTGAACACCTTGTCCTTAATATAGCCCCACAAAAAGGAGTGGCATGTGTCCAGATCCGGATCACAGGGCGACCAACCGATGATAATGGGTACTCCAGAGCCAGAATGTGGTCCCCAAAGGGATCCTCCAGGACATCAAACACTCTCCTGCTTCCATGAGGTAGAGCTCCATCTTGCTTGAACCGTATCTTGTCGAAATCAGGTTGGTTCAAATGGCTCTGAGCGCTATGGGACTTAACGTCTGAGGTCATCAGTCCGCTAGAACTTACAACTACATCACACACATCCATGCCCGAAGCAGGATTCGAACCTGCGACAGTAGCGGTCGCGCGGTTCCAGACTGTAGCGCCTAGAACCGCTCAGCCACCCCGGCCGGCTCGAAAATCAGAGTCACTTTGGATAATGAGGGTGAAATCATCTTCCAAAACCTTCACATTCCGTTCGGTAGTCACAGTTACATCAGGGAATATCGCACCGATTATTACGTGACTGGACATTCCACACCACACTGTCACCCATTCAGGGTGAAGACACTTCTCGATAGCGAAATGCGGATTTTCAGTCCCCCAAATGCGCCAGTTTTGCTTATTGATGAACCCACCCAAATGATACTTGCCTTTGTCCCTAAACCAAACCAACTTCGGTTACACGATAAATCAGTATAATCTAAAAGCCGTAAGTTCAACGTAATACCTAGGTATTACAATTAGAAACAACTTAAATTGGAAAAAAAACACATAGAAAATGTTGTGGGGAAGGCTAACCAAAGGCTGCGTTTTATTGGCAGGACACTTAGAAAATGTAATAGACCTACTAAGGAGTTGATCCGTCCTCTTTTAGAATACTGCTGAGCGGTGTGGGATCCTTACCAGGTACGACTGACGGAGTACATCGAAAAAGTTCAAAGAAAGGCAGAACGTTTTGTATTATGGCGAAATATGGGAGAGAGTGTCACAGAAATGATGCAGGATTTGGGCTGGAAATCATTAAAAGAAAGGCGTTTTTCGTTGCGACGGAATCTTTTCACGAAATTCCAATCACCAACTTTCTCCTCCTATTGCGAAAATATTTTGTTGACACAGACCTACATTGCGAGGAACGATCACCACGATAAAGTAAGGGAAATCAGAGCTCGTACGGAAAGATATACGTGCTCATTCTTTTCTGCGCGCTATACGAGATTGGAATAATAGAGAATAGTGAAGGTGGTCCAACGAACCCTCTGCCACGCATTTAAATGCGATTTGCAGAGTATCCATAAAGATATAGATGTAGAACAGCGGATTCTAATCCAATCGTGCAGTTTGAATGTCCTAACGAAGAAATTATAACGATTTTATTTCATGTAGTTCAATAATTGTCACCTGTATGAGTGCCCTTATGCAGTGTTTTAGTTGACTGAAGTTTAATGCTGCATTGATAGAGATACGGACCTTAGTCTCAAGGAAGTCTTAAAATTATTCAGTGAGGAGAGAGGGCAGGGGCAGTTCAACAACCTTGAGAAACAAATATGTAGACATGAAGAGTAAATATGTACAATGTCAAATACATATTTCTTATTTGAAAGTTTTAAGGGATTTCACATACAAAATTCGGAGGCATTACTATTCAACATGCCCTTGTACTTACAAATATATTGAGAAAAGGGGATACTGGAAAAAGCAGTCATGTCCACATCAAATTAATTCTCAATCCTCTAATATGTGTGCAGTTTTGAAGCTAAATGTTTCGGACACTTTGTGCAGTATAGGCTAAGCCAATAGTCGTCATCCCCATACCCAAAGATGCAGGCAGGTGCTCAGCACGGCAACAATCTCAGCTAGACTGGCAGCTCACCTGTGGAGACATCTGTGAGTGCGGCCTCGGACTGTGACTCCACGCTGCAGCGGCCCAGCAGCAGCAGCAGCGTCAGCAGGGAGATGGAGCACACCACCAGCAGCAGGCGCACCCCCACCAGCAGCCGCGTTGGCACCATGCGGGCTCCGTCTCTGCAGCAGTCAACAGAGTCAGCAGTCAAAACACGTGCAGGAGTCATACCCCCACCAGCAGCCGCGTCGGCACCATGCGGGCTCGGTCTCTGCAGCAGTCAGCAGAGTCAGCAGTCAAAACGCGTGCAGGAGTCGTGCCCCCACCAGCAGCCGCGTCGGCACCATGCGGGCTCCGTCTCTGCAGCAGTCAGCAGAGTCAGCAGTCAAAACACGTGCAGGAGTCATACCCCCACCAGCAGCCGCATCGGCACCATGCGGGCTCCGTCTGCAGCAGTCAGCAGAGTCAGCAGTCAAAACACGTGCAGCAGGCGCACCCCCACCAGCAGCCGCGTTAGCACCATGCGGGCTCCGTCTCTGCAGCAGTCAACAGAGTCAGCAGTCAAAACATGTGCAGGAGTCAACCCCCACCAGCAGCCGCGTCGGCACCATGCGGGCTCCGTCACTGCAGCAGTCAGCAGGCTCAGCAGTCAAAACATGTGCAGGAGTCATACCCCCACCAGCAGCCGCGTCGGCACCATGCGGGCTCTGTCTCTGCAGCAGTCAACAGAGTCGTACCCCCACCAGCAGCCGCGTTGGCACCATGCAGGCTCCGTCTCTGCAGCAGTCAGCAGAGTCAGCAGTCAAAACACGTGCAGCAAGCGCACCCCCCACCAGCAGCCGCGTCGGCACCATGCGGGTTCCGTCTCTGCAGCAGTCAGCAGGGTCAGCAGTCAAAACACGTGCAGGAGTTGTACCCCCACCAGCAGCAGCGTTGGCACCATGCGGGCTCCGTCTCTGCAGCAGTCAACAGAGTCAGCAGTCAAAACACGTGCAGGAGTCGTACCCCCACCAGCAGCCGCGTCAGCACCATGCGGGCTCCCTCTCTGCAGCAGTCAGCAGAGTCAGCAGTCAAAACACGTGCAGCAGGCGCACCCCCACCAGCAGCCACGCCGGCACCATGCGGGCTCCGTCTCTGCAGCAGTCAGCAGGGTCAGCAGTCAAAACACGTGCACGAGTCGTACCCCCACCAGCAGCCGCGTCGGCACCATGCAGGCTCCGTCTCTGCAGCAGTCAGCAGAGTCAGCAGTCAAAACACGTGCAGCAGGCGCACCCCCACCAGCAGCCGCGTCGGCACCATGCGGGCTCCGTCTCTGCAGCAGTCAACAGAGTCAGCAGTCAAAACACGTGTAGGAGTCGTACCCCCACCAGCAGCCGCGTCGGCACCATGCGGGCTCCCTCTCTGCAGCAGTCAGCAGAGTCAGCAGTCAAAACACGTGCAGCAGGCGCACCCCCACCAGCAGCCGCGTCGGCACCATGCGGGTTCCGTCTCTGCAGCAGTCAACAGAGTCAGCAGTCAAAACACGTGCAGGAGTCGTACCCCCACCAGCAGCCGCGTCGGCACCATGCGGGCTCCCTCTCTGCAGCAGTCAGCAGAGTCAGCAGTCAAAACACGTGCAGCAGGCGCACCCCCACCAGCAGCCGCGTCGGCACCATGCGGGCTCCGTCTCTGCAGCAGTCAACAGAGTCAGCAGTCAAAACACGTGCAGGAGTCGTACCCCACCAGCAGCCGCGTCGGCACCATGCGGGCTCTGTCTCTGCAGCAGTCAGCAGAGTCAGCAGTCAAAACACGTGCAGCAGGCGCATCCCCACCAGCAGCCGCGTCGGCACCATGCGGGCTCCGTCTCTGCAGCAGTCAACAGAGTCAGCAGTCAAAACACGTGCAGGAGTCGTACCCCCACCAGCAGCCGTGTCGGCACCATGCAGGCTCCGTCTCTGCAGCAGTCAGCAGAGTCAGCAGTCAAAACACGTGCAGCAGGTGCACCCCCCACCAGCAGCCGCGTCGGCACCATGCGGCTCCGTCTCTGCAGCAGTCAGCAGGGTCAGCAGTCAAAACACGTGCAGGAGTCGTACCCCCACCAGTAGCAGCGTCGGCACCATGTGGGCTCCGTCTCTGCAGCAGTCAACAGAGTCAGCAGTCAAAACACGTGCAGGAGTCGTACCCCCACCAGCAGCCGCGTCAGCACCATGCGGGCTCCCTCTCTGCAGCAGTCAGCAGAGTCAGCAGTCAAAACACGTGCAGCAGGCGCACCCCCACCAGCAGCCGCGCCGGCACCATGCGGGCTCCGTCTCTGCAGCAGTCAGCAGGGTCAGCAGTCAAAACACGTGCAGGAGTCGTACGCCCTCCAGCAGCCGCGTCGGCACCATGCAGGCTCCGTCTCTGCAGCAGTCAGCAGAGTCAGCAGTCAAACCACGTCCAGCAGGCGCACCCCCACCAGCAGCCGCGTCGGCACCATGCGGGCTCCGTCTCTGCAGCAGTCAACAGAGTCAGCAGTCAAAACATGTGCAGGAGTCGTACCCCCACCAGCAGCCGCGTCGGCACCATGCGGGCTCCCTCTCTGCAGCAGTCAGCAGAGTCAGCAGTCAAAACACGTGCAGCAGGCGCACCCCCACCAGCAGCCGCGTCGGCACCATGCGGGCTCCGTCTCTGCAGCAGTCAACAGAGTCAGCAGTCAAAACACGTGCAGGAGTCGTACCCCCACCAGCAGCCGCGTCGGCACCATGCGGGCTCTGTCTCTGCAGCAGTCAGCAGAGTCAGCAGTCAAAACACGTGCAGCAGGCGCATCCCCACCACCAGCCGCGTCGGCACCATGCGTGCTCCGTCTCTGCAGCAGTCAGCAGGATCAGCAATCAAAACATGTGCAAGAGTCGCACCCGCACCAGCAGCTGCTCGGCCACCAGACGGTCTCCATCCCTGCAGCCATCAGCACTCACTCTTGACGTCAGCAGGGTCAGCGGTCAAAACACATGTAGAAGCTGCTCCTCCACCGACAGCTGATAAACAACGTATGATGAGTATTCAAAAGTATAGGCATCTATTGCTTTTTTAAAAGATTTTACTTATTCATCTACATCAATGTTATTTCCTTCAAATTGCCTCCATTCAATGGACAAAAAGTTCTATCTGAATCTAGTTTAAGACAGTTTATTTTCAGCTAACATTTCTCTGTATGTATGTATGTCTAAAGACCTGAAGATAAACAGGACATGTTCGAAACGCATTGTATTTTGTTAGATTGAACATAAAACAAAAAATAAAAAAGTGTGTAGCAGCAAAAATTAAAAATAAATAAGTCTTCATTCCATATCCCAGCTTTTTTTCTATATCCGAAACACTTCTCGAACTTCATCCTTGAGTTGGCTTTTAGCTCTCGTCTGCTTTAGTAAAATGACGACATTCTATTGTTTTCATTGTTGTTGGGAACAGAAAGCTACATGGAGTCATGTCTGGTGTATTTGGAGGCTGCAGCACAATTACAGTATTCTTTTTGGCCGAAACTTCACTAATATACAACAATTTCTAAGTAACTGCATTATCGTGATGCAAAGTCTTGAATTTTTTCGCCACAAACGTATCGGTTTGTTTCAGTTGCTTCACTCAAATGGTGCTGAAATTGTAGGTTCAATGTATGTGATTGACGAGTGCTACTTTAACTTCTACTCCTCAATTTATATCAAAACTTTAGCTTCAAAGTATGCTTTACTGATGGCTTGACGTAGCAGCGAGAACTTACGGTGCACTATCCCGTTAAAATCAAAGAACAGAGGGGGCATAACCTTCTCATTTGACTGCACTTGGCGAACGTGTTTTGGTCCTGGCGATCCATAATGCTTTCAGTGGAACCACTGAGCTTTCATCACTTGTGATCACTTCATCACTTGTTACGATGTGTTCCAGTAGTTCTGCATCGTTGATGACTCCTACGCAACGTGCTTTTGGCGCTTTTTTATTCGAAATTCTGCAGTTTTGGCACTAGCCTTGCTGCCACATGTTTCAATCCAAAGTCATCCGAGAGAATATGTCTTGAGTCGGTCTATATGCCAATATTATCACCAGTTTCTCCGTTTGTGGCACAGCGATCGTTCATAATCATTTATTTCACTCTTTTTACAGTTGCTTCAGTTGATGATGTATCCATATCGTTTCTCTACCATCGTTAAATATAACATTTGAAATTTAATAATGAATATTATGTTCAAATGAAAGTTCCTTTGGCTTATTATTATTGCTGTGACTGTCGAAATTACGATGTACGAGAGAAATTTGCTTTCTCCACAACGTTGTCACTGTGCAGCAGTTTATTCTGGGAACATTGCATTCTGAAGGGTCAGTAAGTACTATCAATGATAAAGAGAAATCTTTATATATCTTTGCTATATTTTTCTTTGGAGCACTGTAGATTGTCGATTGCCAACATGCACTGATATACGCTACATTTATGTGCTAAATACGTTAGAAACCGCGGTAATAACAAATAATATTATGCTTCCGCAAAACTGCAGCTGAGCTTATTATACGAAGCGTCAATCTACTACGAATAAGTAACCAAAACTAGTCTCTAATAACGTCCGAACCTCCACAGAGAGGAAGGAAATTTCTCGAACAGAGATTGAAAATATGTACAGGGTTATTACAAATGATTGAAGCGATTTCACAGCTCTACAATAACTTTATTATTTGAGATATTTTCACAATGCTTTGCACACACATACAAAAACTCAAAAAGTTTTTTTAGGCATTCACAAATGTTCGATATGTGCCCCTTTAGTGATTCGGCAGACATCAAGCCGATAATCAAGTTCCTCCCACACTCGGCGCAGCATGTCCCCATCAATGAGTTCGAAAGCACTGTTGATGCGAGCTCGCAGTTCTGGCACGCTTGTTGGTAGAGGAGGTTTAAACACTGATTCTTTCACATCACTATGCGTGAAACTTGCCCGCACGCGTTCAACCGTTTCTTCGCTCACTGCAGGCCGACCCGTTGATTTTTCCTTACAGAGACATCCAGAAGCTTTAAACTGCGCATACCATCGCCTAATGGAGTTAGCAGTTGGTGGATCTTTGTTGAACTTCGTCCTGAAGTGTCGTTGCACTGTTATGACTGACTGATGTGAGTGCATTTCAAGCACGACATACGCTTTCTCGGCTCCTGTCGCCATATTGTCTCACTGCGCTCTCGAGCGCTCTGGCGGCAGAAACCTGAAGTGCGGCTTCAGCCGCACAAAACTTTATGAGTTTTTCTACGTATCTATAGTGTGTCGTGACCATATGTCAATGAATGGAGTTACAGTGAATTTATGAAATCGCTTCAATCATTTGTAATAGCCGTGTACATTGCTCCACTGCTAAGAATTTCAGAGGGCAGCTTATTAAAACATATTTCAATAAAATTATTTTTTCTACACTGGAGTCATTAAAATGAACAGGAGACATTTTGTTCTTATGTTGTTGTTGTGCTCTACAGTCCTGAGACTGGTTTGATGCAGATCTCCATGCTACCCTATCCTGTGCTAGCTTCTTCATCTCCTAGTACTTACTGCAACCTACATCCTTCTGAATCTGCTTAGTGTATTCATCTCTTTGTCTCCCTCTATGATTTTTACCCTCTACGCTGCCCTCCAATGCTAAATTTGTGATCCCTTAATGCCTCAGAACATGTCCCACTAACCGGTCCTTTCTTCTTGTCACGTTGTGCCACAAACTCCTCTTCTCTCCAATTCTATTCAATACTTCATCATTAGATATGTGATCTACCCATCTGATCTCCAGCATTCTTCTGTAGCACCACATTTCGAAAGCTTCTATTCTCTTCTTGTCCAAACTATTAATCGTCCATGTTTCACTTCCATACATGGCTACACTCCATACAAATACTTTCAGAAACGACTTCCTGACACTTAAATTTATACTCGATGTTAACAAATTACTATTCTTCAGAAACGCTTTCCTTGCCATTGCCAGGCTACATTTTATATATTCTCTACTTCGACTATCATCAGTTATTTTGCTCCCCGAATAGCAAAACTCCTTTACTACTTTAAGTGTCCCATTTCCTAATCTAATTCCCTCAGCATCACCCAACTTAATTCGACTACATTCCATTATCCTCGTTTAGCTTTTGTTGATGTTCATCTTATATCCTCCTTTCAAGAAACTGTCCATTCCGTTCAACTGCTCTTCCAAGTCCTTTGCTGTCTCTGATAGAACTAAAATGTCAGCGGCGAACCTCAAAGTTTTTATTTCTTCTCCACGGATTTTAATACCTACTCCGAATTTTTCTTTTGTTTCCTTCACTGCTTGCTCAATATACAGATTGAATAACATCGGGGAGAGGCTACAACCCTGTCTCACCCCCTTCCCAACCACTGCTTCCCTTTTATGCCCCTCGACTCTCATAACTGCCATTTGGTTTCTGTACAAATTGTAAATTGCCTTTCGCTCCCTGTATTTTACCCCTGCCACCTTTAGAATTTTAAAGAGAGTATTCCAGTCAACATTTTCAAAAGCTTTCTCTAAGTCTACAAATGCTAGAAACGTAGGTTTGCCTTTTCTTAATCTATTTTCTAAGATAAGTCGTAGGGTCAGCATTGCCTCACGTGTTCCAATATTTCTACGGAATCTAAACTGATCTTCCCCGAGGTCGGCTTCTACCACGTTTTCCATTCATCTGTAAAGAATTCGTGTTAGTAGCTGTGACGTATTAAACTGATAGTTCGGTAAGTTTCAAGTCTGTCAACACCTGCTTTCTTTGGGATTGGAATTATTATATCCTTCTTGAAGTCTGAGGGATTTTCGCCTGTCTCATACATCTTACTCACCAGATGGTAAAGTTTTGTCAGGACTGGCTCTCCCAAGGCCGTCAGTAGTTCTAATGGAATGTTGTCTACACCCGGGGCCTTGCTTTTAGATTAGATTACATTAGATGTGGAACGAGTCAAATTTTGCAATACATGACAAAATTAAGTTAATTTAACAACATAATTAAGTTAATATAACAACTTTTTTATTTTTTGTTTTTTTTTATTTTTTTTAATTTTTTGGTGGGTTTTTCTTTTTTTCTTAATTTATATCTAAAAATTCCTCTATGAAGTAGAAGGAGTTGTCATTCAGAAATTCTTTTAATTTATGCTTCGATACTTGTTGGTTATCTGTCAGATTTTTGATACTATTTGGTAAGTGACCAAAGACTTTAGTGGCAGTATAATTCACCCCTTTCTGTGCCAGAGTTAGATTTAATCTTGAATAGTGAAGATCATCCTTTCTCCTAGTATTGTAGTTATGCAAACTGCTATTACATTTTAATTGAGTTTGATTGTTAATAACAAATTTCATAAGAGAGTATATATGTCTGCAGGATTATCTTTGGTGTACTCCAGCTTTTATTCTGATTACACGCTTTTGTGCAATAAATACTTTATTCCTCAGTGATGAATTACCCCAAAATATGATGCCATATGCAAACAATGAGTGAAAATAGGCGTAGTAAGCTAATTTACTAAGATGTTTATCACCAAAATTTGCAATGACCCTTATTGCATAAGTAGCTGAACTCAAACGTTTCAGCAGATCATCACTGTGTTTCTTCCAATTTAATCTCTCATCAGTGGCCACATCTAAAATTTTTGAATATTCTACTTTTGCTATATGCTTCTGATTAAGGTCTATATTTATTAATGCCATCATACCATTTACTGTACGGAACTGTATGTACTGTGTCTTATCAAAATTCAGTGAGAGTCCGTTTACAAGGAACCACTTAGTAATTTTCTGAAAGACATTATTGACAATTTCATCAGTTAATTCTTGTTTGTCAGGTGTGATTACTATACTTGTATCATCAGCAAAGAGAACTAACTATGCCTCTTCATGAATATAGAATGGTAAGTCATTAATATATATTAAGAACAACAAACAGCCCAAGACTGACCCTTGTGGAACCCCATTCTTGATAGTTCCCCAGTTTGAGGAATGTGCTGATCTTTGCATATTATGAGAACTGCTTGTTTCAACTTTCTGCACTCTTCCAGTTAGGTACGATTTAAACCATTTGTGCACTGTCCCACTCATGCCACAATACTTGAGCTTGTCTAGCAGAATTTCATGATTTACACAATCAAAAGCCTTTGAGAGATCACAAAAAATCCCAGTGGGTGGTGTTCGGTTATTCAGATCATTCAAAATTTGATTGGTGAAAGCATATATGGCATTTTCTGTTGAAAAACCTTTCTGGAAACCAAACTGACATTTTGTTAGTACTTCATTTTTACAGATATGTGAAGCTACTCTTGAATACATTACTTTCTCAAAAGTTTTGGATAAAGCTGTTAGAAGGGAGATTGGACGGTAATTGTTGACATCAGATCTATCCCCTTTTTTATGCAAAGGTATAACAATAGCATATTTCAGTCTATCAGGGAAAATGCCCTGTTCCAGAGAGCTATTACACAGGTGGCTGAGAATCTTACTTATCTGTTGAGAACAAGCTTTTAGTATTTTGCCTTGAAATTCCATCAATTCCATGTGACTTTTTGCTTTTAAGCAAGCTTATTATTTTCCTAATTTCAGAAGTGGGTGAGATTTCAATTCTATCAAATTGCATAGGTATGGCCTCTTCCATTAACAGCCTAGCATCTTCTAATGAACACCTGGATCCTACTATATCCACAACATTTAAAAAATGATTATTAAAAATATTTTCAACTTCTGACTTTTTGTTCGTAAAGTTTTCATTCAATTTGATGGTAATACTGTCTTCCTGTGCTCTTGTTTGACCTGTTTCTCTTTTAATAATATTCCAAACTGTTTTAATTTTATTATCAGAGTTGCTGATTTCAGACATGATACACATACTTCTGGATTTTTTAATAACTTTTCTTAATATAACACAGTAGTTTTTATAATGTTTGATAGTTTCTGGGTCACTACTCTTTCTTGCTGTCAGATACATCTCCCTTTTCCGGTTACAAGATATTTTTACACCCTTAGTAAGCCATGGTTTGTTAAAAGGTTTCTTACGAGTATATTTAACTATTTTCTTGGGGAAACCGTTTTCAAATGCATTTACAAAAATGTCATGAAATAAATTATATTTTAAATTGGCACCAGGTTCACTTTACACCTCATCCCAGTCTAACTGCTGTAGGCTTTCCCTGAAATTTGCAATTGTTAAATCGTTGACTGAACGTACTACTTTGGAGGACTGTTTACTATTGCTGAATGGAGCTATGTCATATATTGTAACTAGCTATGCACCATGATCAGAAAGTCCATTCTCAACTGGCTGAGCATTTATCTGGTTAAACTTATCTTGGTCTATAAAGAAGTTATCTATCAGTGAGCTGCTATCCTTCACCACCCGAGTAGGAAAATCAATAACGGGTGTAAAATTGAAAGAACCGAGTAATACTTCAAGGTCATTTTTCCTATTACCCTCTTTCAGAGAATCTACATTGAAGTCCCCACAAATAATAATTTGCTTCCCCCTGTCTGACAGATAGCACAACAAGGATTCCAAATTTTTCAGAAATAGATGAAAATTTCCTGATGGGGACCTATATACAGTTACAATTATAAATGTGCCTTTATTTAATTTAAGCTCACAGGTCCATGGTTTCTCTACACAAAACTTTTTCGTTTCTATACTTTTTGCACAATGATAACTTTTGACATATATGGCAACTCCTCCTTTCTCCATATTTTCTCTCATTATATGTGCAGAGAGCTTATATCCACTTACATTTACCTTATTCATATCAGTAACAATGTGGTGCTCAGACAGGCATAGTATATCTATTTCATCCTCAGCTTCTAAATCTTCTAAACAAACCAGAAGCTCATCTATTTTATTCTTTAATCTCCCAATATTTTGATGAAATATACTTACATTATTTTTAATTACACTTTTATGAGAGCCTTTCCTTACTCTAACATTTGCAGTACTCTCCTGTCTGAGTTTCTCATTGTGCTTAGGCCTAATTCTTATGCCAGTGGTCACATGGTGTTCAGAGAGGCAGATTATGTCAACTGGGTTGGGTGACTTTAATTCATCAATGCAATTACCTAGGACTGAGATACAACTTGGTGGAGATAAAATTTCTCGTGATTGGTGAAAATTTATAACTGATAACTGTGATTGGTGATCCAATGTGCTAGAATTGTGCTGTTTAATTTCTTTCCTAAACTGAAGATTTGTTTCAATCCTGACCTCTCGTAGAACTTGACATCTTTCTGTCTTACCTATCCTAAAAAAGGTGCTGCTCCAACACCTGTAACCACTGGTATTTTACCATTCATGGCAGTGCCTCCCCCCCATAAATTTCCTGCTATTACCCCAGCCAGTTTCCCCTTCCCTTTCCTGTTGAGATGTAGGACGTGCCTGGTATAGTCCCACCTACTGAGAGAATCAACAGGAACCACACCAATATGAGCCCCCATACCCGACCCAAGCAGCCGTTCCAACTCCAAATTAACTCTCCCAACAGAAGAGTTAAAATGAGGCCGGTCATGGCGTCTCAGGACAGATACAAATTCAACATTGGTGTGTCTCGATGCCGACGCAATCTTTACCAGGTCACAGTCTATACTGTACCCAGGATCTCTGTCGATACTGTTCCCTGGCCCTCCCACAATAACCACGGTGTCTTCCCTGGTAAATCCTTTACAGAGTGAACCTAAATCCTCTGTCACCTGATCCAGACTAGCACTTGGTTTGAAAAAATTGTGACCTGGTATTCTGGTCCTAATTCCTCCTGCAGAAGTTGGCCTACACCTCTGGCATGAGAACTGCCTAACAACAAAACTTTCTTCCTTTTCAATGACTTTCCTACATTCTTTCTGAATTTACTATTGAAAGTTTGCCGTGTCCTGTCTACACCTACCTCTGCTTGAGGCTCATCAGTTTCTAACTGAAGCAACAGGTCAAACTTATTTTTGACATTCACCACAAAACTGTCAAACTTAGTTCTAGGCCTGTTCCTTCTGCTACCTGTTGCCACTTCCCACCTCTCTTTGCCCTTCTCCCTCCTTAACCTGTCCAGATCTTCCCTAGCCTGATCTAGCTCAGCCTGAAGGGCAGCAATTTTCCCCTCCTGTTCCACTATCTTCCTATCTCTGTTGCAAATCCTACATAACCACTGAGGAGCCTGATCCACTTTCCCGACACCCACGCCACTGCAGGCCCCCAATGAAAAAAACTACTGCATCCATCACACCAAACCCCGGAACTAACAATTCTACGGCAAGTCAGCCACTTCTCTCTCATGGCAAAAATAATACTTTAGCTAGACTAAATCAATTAAATTACCGAAAATCAAAAAAGACGTTACAAGAATTAAGCCTATTCACAAATGTATATAAGCAAGTTTCTGATTTAAAATTCCGCTGTTTTTCTGAGATCTGTATTAAAACAATGAAGGTATACGCTATTTATTATATATTTCACTCGATGGAATGAAAAAAGGACAATTAAACGAGATACTTTAAGTTTTATCCTCCAAAAACGTTACGAGAATTAGGCCTATAAACAAATGTATATAAGCAAGTTTCTGATATAAAGTTACGCTGTTTTTCTGAAATCTATATTAAAACAATGAAGTTATACGCTATTTACGGTAGTTTACTTATTTGTTATCGAGAAACTAGTCAAATTTCCGTGAAACAAGAAACAAACACGTCTATAAAATTTAAGCCTAAACGCGACTTCGCGAAGTTACGATCTTTTCCTGTTTTCTGAAAAAATACGCAAAGATAAATGAAACCCTTAACGGCAAGGCTAAACGATACACTAATGCACGTATTTAATTTGTTGTCGGTGTTAAACTAAATTATATTCCTGTCTAAATCACTTAACTTTCTGGGAATAGTTTCTGGCGTCACTTACTCGGCGGCCATCTTGGAACAGGAAACTTCCTGGCAGATTAAAACTGTGTTCCCGACCGAGACTCGAACTCGGGACCTTTGCCTACCGCAGGCAAGTGCTCTACCATCTGAGCTACCGAAGCACGACTCACGCCCGGTCCTCACAGCTTTACTTCTGCCAGTAAAGCTCTCTAATTCAGCGATACTTCACGAAGATACGGCCTTTTTGGAAAAGGAGGCGAGTATTACTTTTTTACTAAATTGAAAACTTATTTTAAATAACACAGGGCATTAAATAAAGAGAAATAAAAGGAATGTAAAATACTCATGTGCTATTGGACAGTGCTGATGGCACGCCATTAAAATTTATTAATATTTTGTGCCATGAAAATTATTAACTGTGGTAGGAACTTACAAAATTATGAGATTTGTTAGTTGACCTGCAGAAAGCCCACATTCCTGCATTGCAGTCTTTTTAATCCGAACACTTTGTTCTTGGAATTTTATCCTCTACAGCCCTCTCCATTAGAATGGAAATTATTCTTCTGATAACTTAACAGATGTACTATCATCCTCTCGCTTATTGTTATCAGTGTTTTACGTATATTCCTATCCTCGCCGATTCTCTGGTGAACTTTCTCAATCCTTACCTCATTAGTCCACTTAATTTTCAACCTTATTCTGTAACACCACATCTCAAATGCTTGGATTCTCTTCTGTTCCGGTTTTAAACAATCCTTGTTTCACTCCCATACAATGCTGTCCTCCAAAGATACATTCTGAGAACTTTCTTCCTCAAATCAAGACTTACGTTTGATATTAGTAGACTTCTCTTGGCCAGGAATGCCCTTGTTGCCGAGGTAGCAGAATTACTTAATTTCGCCTAAGTTGGTGACTTTTTTCTCTGTTCTTATTTCTGCTACTTCTTATTAATTTGGCCTTTCTCAGTCCACATTCTTTACTCATTACGCTGTTCATTCCATCCAAAAGATCCTGCAGTTCTTTCTCACTTTCACTGAGGCTAGCAATGTCATCAGCGAATCTTATCACTGGTGACCTTTCCCCCTGAATTCTAATAATACTCTTGAACCTTCCTTTTATTTCCATGATTACTTCTTCGATGCATAAATTAAACAGTTGTGGCGAAAGACTACATCCCTGCATTGCAGCCTTTTTAATCCGAACACTTTGTTCGTGGCCTTCCAGTCTTACTGTTCCCTCTTGATTCTTGTACATTAGCCTCTAAAGTTTACCCCTATTTTTCACAGAAGTTCCAATATCTAGCACTATTTTATTTTGTCGAATGCTTCTTCTGTGTCGACAAATCATATAAACGTGTCTTGATTTTTCTTCAGTCTTGCTTCCACTATCAACCGCAACTTCACAACTGCCTCTCTGGTGCCATTACCATTTCCTGAAGACAAACTGATTGGCCGATCGTTGTGACCGAGCGGCTCTAGGCGCTCCAGTCTGGAACAGCGCTACCGCTACGGTCGCAGGTTTGAATCCTGCTCCAGGCATGGATGTGTGTGATGTCCTTAGGTTAGTTAGGTTTAAGTAGTTTTAAGTTCTAGGGAACTGATGACCTCAGATGTTAAGTCCCATAGTGCTCAGAGCCATTTGAACCATTTTTGAACAAACTGATTGTCATCTAACAGATCCTCTACTTCCTTTTGCATTGTTCTGTATATTATTCTTGTCAGCAACTTGGATGCACGAGCTGTTGAGCAGATTGTACTGTAATTCTCGCACTTGTGGGGTGCTCTTATCTTCGGAATTGTGTTGATAACGTTTTGTCCGAAAGTCTGATGGTATACCGCCAGTCTCATACATTCTTGACACCAACGTGAATAGTCGCTTTGTTGCCACTTTCCCCAATGGTTTCAGAAATTCCAATGGAATGTTATCTATCCCTTCTTCCTTATTTGATTTTAAGTCTTCCAAAGCACTTCTCTATTGACTCCTGTTTTTTCTTCTATCACATCAGATAAATCTTCGCCCTCATAAAGAGGTCTTCATTGTACTCTTTCCAACCATCCGCTCTCTCATCTACGTTCAAGAGTGGAATTCCCTTTGGAGTCTTAATGACACCACTCTTGTTTTTAATTTCATCGTAAACTGTTTTCAATTTTCTGTATGCCGCAGCAGTCCTTCCGACAATCATTTCTTTTCCGACGTCTTCATATTTTTCATGCAGCCATTTAACCTTCACTTCCTTGCAACTCCTATTTACTTCGTTCCTAAGTGACTTGCATTTCTGTATTCCTGCATTTTCCTGCACATTTTTGTACATACTTCTTTCGTCGATCAAGTGATGTATTTCTTCTCCTATCCCCGGTTTCTTCGAAGTAACTTTCCGTATACCTACATTTTCCTTTCCAATTACTGTTATCGACTTTTTAAAGGTGCCCATTTCTCTTCAGCTGAACTGTCTACTGATCTATTCATTATCGCAGTATCTGTAGCCTCAGAGACTTTCAAGCGTGTCTGTTTATTCCTTATTACTTCTGTGTCCCACTTCTCTGGGCACTGATTCTTCCTGACAACTCTCTTAAACTTCAGCCCACTCGTCATCACTACTGAACTGTGATCTGAGTCTGTATCTGCTCCTGGGTACGCATTAAATCAACATATGATTTCGAAATCTGTGCCTGACAATGATGTCATCTAACTGGAATCTTCACGTATATCCTAGCCTTTTCCAGGTATACCTCTTCCTGTTCCAATTCTTGAACAAGGTAATCGCTGTTACTAATTGATATTTATTACTGAACTCAGGGAGCCTTTCTTCTCTCCCGTTCCTGCTACCAAGCCCGTAGTCTCTCATAATCCTTTCTTCTACTCCCTCCTCTACAACCACATTCCATTCCCATGACTATTAGATTTTGATCTCTTTTTTCATACTGAAATACTCATTCAGTATCCTGATATACTTTGTCTCTTCATTTTCTGCTTGTGACGTCGGTATGTATACGTGAACTATTGTTGCTGGTGATGGTTTGCTGTCGATTCTAATGAGAACAATTCAATCACTGAACTATTCACAATAACTCACTCTCGGCCCGACCTTCCTATTCGTAACGAATCCTACTGCCATTACAACATTGACCACTGCTGTTGATATTGCAATATGTTTGTCTGACAAGAAACCCTTGTCTTCTTTTCATTTCACTTCATTTACCCCCACTATATCTAGACTGAGGTTTAACATTTCTCATTTCCGATTTTCTAACTTTCGTACGAGGATCAAACTTCTGACATTTTACTCCTCGACTCGTAGAACGTTATCCTTTCGTTAGTTATTCAATCTTTTTCTCGTAGTCACCTCCTCCTTGGGAATACCCTCCATCACATCAGAATGGGGACTAGTAAAGAATGTTTTGTAAGTGTAGAGATCGTCATGACACTTTTTAAATTAAGTCACATGTTCTGTGGATACAGATTATGTGTCTTTGATGCAGTGGCTTCCTTTGCCCTTTCGTCATTGCTGATACTTCTGCCTATTGGGGACAGTATCCCACCCTAAAGGGTACAGATGGTCTTGAACCCCTGTCTGCTCCTCTGCCCTCTTTGACAAGGCCATTGGCAGAAGGAGGACGACTACTTATGACGGAAGTCTTCGGCCACCATTACTGATGATTTTTATTCAAACCTTAAGTAGTGGGTAGGTTTAATCCCATGACGTTTTGATTACTAGTCAAAGACGCTATCCCAACACCACAGGTGCAGAGAATATTGTAGTCTCGTGTATTTCATTAGCTC
This sequence comes from Schistocerca serialis cubense, assembly GCF_023864345.2. Classification (NCBI taxonomy): domain Eukaryota; kingdom Metazoa; phylum Arthropoda; class Insecta; order Orthoptera; family Acrididae; genus Schistocerca; species Schistocerca serialis. The sequence goes on along the minus strand of NC_064638.1, from coordinate 1,278,783,802 downwards.
CATTAGCGCGATTTTTTTCGTTGTTGCGTTGGTGAACATATCTGAAAAGTATATGAACAGTGTTAGTTCCACTGGATATTTAGTTTGTTGGCAGGTGTCAGAAAGGCTGTGGTTGTTTTGATAATATCACAGATTATATATTTTGTTCACAAATGGATCAGAGATTTTGTTCGATAAAGATCGAAACTGAATAAATGAATTGAAATTTGTGCTAAACCAGGACTTAAGCCCCGGTCTCCTTGCTAACTAGTCAGGTATGTTAGCCATTAAACCACTGCAGTTGTATAGCCAACATAGCTGCATGGACTACCCTAGTGCAATGTCCTCCATTACAGATACTTCAATTCACGTCTTTAGCTTATTTTCCAATTTTTAGATCGACAGGTGTGGTAGGTATACTGCCGCGGCGGTGCATAGTAACCAAGGAGACCGGATTCAAGCCCTGACAGTGGCATAAATGTAACCTCATTCCTTCAACTTCTATAATTATCTTAGATCAGGATGAGACTCAAATGTCTCACGAAAAATTTAATATCAGAGAATATGTATTAAATTTTTCTATAAGAACACTTGGTTCAAGAATCATGAAAGGGGGTTATATACATGAAAGAATCCTGGAGATACTAGAAGGTATCAGATAGATCATATAATGGTAAGACAGAGATTTAGGAACCAGGTTTTAAATTGTAAGACATTTCCAGGGGCACATGTGGACTCTGACCACAATCTATTGGTTATGAACTGAAGATTAAAACTGAAGAAACTGCAAAAATGTGGGATTTTAAGGAGATGGTACCTGGATAAACTGACAAAACCAGAGGTTGTAGAGAGTTTCAGGGAGAACACAAGGGAACACTTGACAGGAATGGGGGAAAGAAGTACAGTAGAAGAAGAATGTGTAGCTCTGAGGGATGAAATAGTGAAGGCAGCAGAGGATCAAGTAAATAAAAATACGAGGGCTAGCAGAAATCCTTGGGTAACAGAAGAAATATTGAATTTAATTGACACTTATATTCTTTGTAACCTTTCTGTATTCTTTACTAGAATACTCGGCAAAGCTTTGCAATTCCTAAATAGGTGTTTTAATTGGATATACGCTCTAATCTGCATCTCTATATCCATCACTCCTCCTTCCCCCTCACTCTGTCCATCTCTTTCTCCCCCCTCTGTCCCTCCAGACTCTCTATCTGACTCCTTTCTCTATCTGTCCATCCCCTCCTTCCCATCACTCTATCCGCTTCTCCCATCCTCCCTCTCTGTGACCTTCAGGCCTGTATAATTTAACTGTAAACAATTCATAGAGTGGGAACTGAAGTCCCTTAAAATGAGTGGGTAAATCGGCTGGTATCATTGGTGTGAGAGGGACGTATCTGGCAGCATTACATAGATTTAGAGAGCTTGAACTTCTTAATAGTATTCTAATGAAACACATATAAATCACAAATGTTATTTCCCTCAAAACCGACTGGGAGAAGGAAACTGATTTGAATATATCACAAGCTGAAACAAAGTCAAATAGATTAAAAGCCCCGCTTTCGTAAATCTGACTGTGAGAAAGAAAATTAAACCATATTTTCACAGCACACCAGAGCACAGCACAGCGTTTTCTTTCTGGCTGTCCGTTTTAACAGAAAACAAGTAACGGTTGTTTTAAAAAAATATGCTCTAGTCCACCTGAATATTTATTAGAGTATCGTGTAAAAATATGAATCAAATCGGTCAAGAATGTTTAAAATACATATCCTATATCTGTGACAATGTTTATTAGAGTAACATGCAAAAATTTGAAGTAAATCAGTCAAAAAGCTTCCGAGAATTTTGCTAACAACATTTCCGCTTTATATATTACATATGTTTATATATTTATGCATATTATACATATGTTTGTATATATTATATATATTTTTAAAAAAACACCTCCATCCGAGTCTTTATTACAGCATCATGTAAAAATTTGAAGCAAATCGGTAGATAACTTGTCGAGATTCTTTGTAACAACGTTAAACAACGTCTTGTCTTTATTGTAGTACAGCTAAGTGAGTCAAAACCCATGGCGCACATTGGAAATTTGTTTTGTGCTCAAACGAAACTGTATAATGATGAAATCATCAGAGGTGTCCGGTGAATAATTATCTGCTTGCTGCTGTACCCCATCACCAACTTATTTTATTTACTATATAGCATAACCACAAAGTAGGAACAAAACTATGTAATTATGAAGAGAACATATAGCCACACTTGGTTTGAGCACAGTAATAGTTTGTCTTTTTGCGTAATTTTGGGAATCACATATACAGTCCAGTATCACAATACGAGGTGCATTCAAGTTCTAAGGCCTCCGATTTTTTTTCTCCGGACTGGAAAGAGATAGAAACATGCGCATTGTTTTAAAATGAGGCCGCGTTCATTGTCAATACGTCCCAGAGATGGCAGCACTGTACGGCAGATGGAATTTTACCGCCAGTGGCGAGAATGAGAACTGTTTTAAATACTTAAAATGGCGACGTTTTCCTTACTTGAACAGCATGCAATCATTCGTTTTCTGAATTTGCGTGGTGTGAAACCGATTGAAATTCATCGACTGCTGAAGGAAAACAACCTTGGGCTCGCACAAGCCGGTCTGACGACATGATTGAGAAACTGGAGAGAATTGTTTTGGGGGATCGCCGAATGACTCTTGAACAGATCGCCTCCAGAGTTGGCATTTCTGTGGGTTCTGTGCACACAATTCTGCATGACGACAGGAAAATGCGAAAAGTGTCATCCAGGTTGATGCCACGAATGCTGACGGACGACCACATGGCTGCCCGTGTGGCATGTTGCCAAGCAATGTTGATGCGCAACGACAGCACGAATGGGACTTTCTTTTCGTCGGTTGTGACAATGGATGAGACGTGGATGCCATTTTTCAATCCAGAAACAAAGCGCCAGTCAGCTCAATGAAAGCACACAGATTCACCGCCACCAAAAAAATTTCGGGTAACCGCCAGTGCTGAAAAAATGATGGTGTCCATGTTCTGGGACAGCGAGGGCGTAATCCTTACCCATTGCGTTCCAAAGGGCACTACGGTAATTGGTGCATCCTACGAAAATGTTTTGAAGAACAAATTCCTTCCTGCACTACAACAAAAACGTCTGGGAAGGGCTGGGCGTGTGCTGTTTCACCAAGACAACGCACCCGGACATCGAGCTAACGTTACGCTACAGTTTCTTCGTGATAACAACTTTGAAGTGATTCCTCATGCTCCCTACTCACCTGACCTGGCTCCTAGTGACTTTTGGCTTTTTCCAACAATGAAAGACACTCTCCGTGGCCGCACATTCACCAGCCGTGCTGCTATTGCCTCAGCGATTCTCCAGTGGTCAAAACAGACTCCTAAAGAAGGCTTCGACGCTGCCATGGAATCATGGCGTCTGCGTTGTGAAAAATGTGTACGTCGGCAGGGCGATTACGTCGAGAAGTAACGCCAGTTTCATCGATTTCGGGTGAGTAGTTAATTAGAAAAAAAATCGGAGGCCTTAGAACTTGAATGCACCTCGTACTGGCGTCTGAAGATACCTCGCCCCCACAAAGAGTTTGCGAGCTTTGACGTGGGTCGTCGGGAACATGTAAATCAGTTTTGTAGTCAACATTCAGCAACTCGTATGCGGCAGTTGGCAGGAGGTCCCAGCTAGGCAGCAACCACCACTCTACAACCGGCTGGACGTCCCGAGGCCCTGTGTGAATACACCTGCATAAGCTCGCCACCTCTTCCCAAAATCTCACAGACTGTAGCTCTCTGTACCTAGCCCTGCCCGCAGCTTCACTGGCGCTCTTCTGTGAAGAGTACGTCAACCAGCGAGTAACAAGCGGCTGAATGGGCCTAAATTCAGAAGCACATACGTTACAGTGTGTCAACTCTTCGATTGAATGCGTGGCACTCCTCATCGAAAATTAAAATGAGAAGAGCCCACGCAGTTAACTCAAAAATGGCTCTGAGCACTATGGGACTTAACTTCTAAGGTCATCAGTCCCCTAGAACTTAGAACTACTTAAACCTAACTAACCTAAGGACATCACACACATCCATGCCCGAGGCAGGATTCGAACCTGCGACCGTAGCGGCCGCGCGGTTCCAGACTGTAGCGCCTTTAACCGCTTGGCCACCACGGCCGGCGCAGTTAACTGAACGCAGATACTTCCTAACATGCATTCTCTGTTTGATCACTACGCCACAATCATGGAAACTGATGAAACAAGAAGATCCTGTGAGTAGCCACATAAAATGTTTATTGAATGAGATACATATATCGTAATTCTCGAAGAAAATAGCTGCTTAATGGAGAGAATATACAGCTTTTTATAAATTTATTACGTTGGATCTACAAGTGAGTGCCTTACCGTGTACTGCTCCCACAGAAGGCCCTACAGCAGGAGGCAGCCCTCTGCTGGGTGCCGGCCTCCAGATACCGCCATTCCAGCCTCTGCGGTCCAGCCCCTAAAACACAAAAGCCGTGCGTAGAACGCTGGCCCCGTTAACCTGTTTGCTGCAGCAGTTATGTCAAATACAAATTAATCTTGGTCATGCAGCTCAAAGTCAGCAAGCAGCGCCGTTGACTGCTCCACAAGCGACAATTTACCAATTCTGTTTCCCATGTCAGCTGCCTCAGAACTTGCTAGACTGATGGAATAGAGAGACAGTGTATTAGATGATGCACGTGTCAAGGTCCCCTTGCACTTCCCTGTCATGGTGACTGCCTCCACACAAATCTTTGTAGGTCACGGAAGACACTGGTTCCTAATATCCCTGTGGCTTCAAAAAAATCTACCAGAAGTCAGAAAATATTGACAAACGGTGTCATGAAGCACATCAGCTATGCAACAACTAGCATCAACGAAAATAATAAAAAAATTAGCGCCAAGATTATGTTTGAAAGATACTTGGCATATCTTTCAGACACAATCTGAAGTCAGAAATATTATACCACAGGGTTCTATTTTAGGTCCTCTGTTGTTTAGGATTTACATAAATGATCTGCAACTTGCATTGCAACAAGATGAAAATATATCCGGTTTTGCAGTTGTACAGAAGTACAGAATACATGACACAGCTAGAATAGCTTGACCTCAGTACAAGAAGTCAGCATAAGGTATCTGGATTAGTCGATATTCCTCATGACAAAACTATTCCACTTGTTCTGTAAGACGTATGAGACAGGCGAAATATCCTCAGACTTCACGAAGAATGTAATAATTCCAATTCCAGTATCTGGTGTGAATATTAGTGCACCATCACTTTAACGTCCGCGGCTCGTGGTCTTGCGGTAGCTTTCTTGCTTAGCGCGCACGGGGTCCCGGGGGGTCAGGGATTTTTCTCTGCCTCCAGATGACTGGGTGTTGTGTGTCTTTCATCATCAGTTCATCCTCATTCCCTCGCAAGTCGCCGTAGTGGCGTTAAAGAACTTGTGGAGCGGCGGCCGAACCGCCCCGCGAGGGTTCTCCCGGTCACCAATGCCATACGCTCATTATCATTATTATCATCAGTTTAATAAATCGTGGATGCAAAATATTGACACGCATTATTTACAGAAGAATGGAAACGCTAGTGGAAGCGATCTGAGGGAAGTTCAGGTTGGGTTCTGAATAAATGTAGGAACGTGCATTGCAATACTGACCTTTTGACGTGAACTGCTCCCACACACAGCCCTGCAGCAGAAGGGAGCAGCCACCAGATACCGCCATTTAAGTCAGATTGAAGAAAGGCAAATCTAGCTAAAGCTAAAGCATTTGAAAATGTTGATCACACATTTGAAAATTTTGACTGTAATACACGTACTGAGATTCTGTATACAACTTGTACAGGAACCAGACTGCGGTTGAGTCAAATATCATTAAAGAGACGTAACTACTGAGGAGAGAGTGTAGCCTAACCCTCATTTTATCCAACATGTAGACTCAGGAAGAAAATCGGGCATAAGTTTTAAAAGAGAATTAATAGTCAAGGATAAGAAATAAAAATTTTGGGGCTTGTTGATGACATTTTAACTCTGTCATACATGGAAAACAACTTAAAAGATAAGCTGAACAGAATGGATACTGTCTTGAAAACAGATTATAAGATGAAAATCAGTGAAAGTAAAACCAGTGTATTTGAATGCAGAGTAATCAAATCCGCCAGTACTAAGTGGATTGCATAATGAAATGAGACACTAATAGATGAGTTTTGCTATTTGCGTAATAAAAAACTGATGATGGCAGAAGTAAAATGCATTTATTATGCATTCTGGGGACAACAATAAAAGCGTTTCTGAAGGAAAGTAAAATCGAAAAGAAATCTGTTAGGAAGACTTAGTATCTGAATGTATTTGTCTGGAGCGTAGCCTTGTATGGAACTGTAACGTTTACAATAAACAGTTCAAACAGGAAGAGAGTAGAACTTTTTTTTTATTTGGTGCTCCAGAAGAATGCTGAAGGTAGGATTGATGAATCAAACAACTAATGAAGAGATATTAGATCGGATAGAGGAGCAAATAAATTTATGACAGAAATTGACTAAAAGAAGAGATCACTTAAAAGATTGCATCTGAGACATCGGCACTTTAGTAATGGCGAGAAGTGAAGGGGTAAAATTTGTAGAGGGAGCTCAAGAGTTGGCTACAGTTATCAAATTCATACGTATGTAAGTGGCAGTACTTATGCAAAGATGAAGAGGCTTGCCAAAGATAGGCTTGCTTGGAGAGCTGCTTCAAACCACCACCACCATCACAACAGCAACAACACAAGAAAAGGAACACAAGGACGTACAAGTACTCTTTCACACCTATCAGTATCTGCCTGCTTCGGAATTGAAATTATTACTTTCTTCGTGAAGTCTGAGGATATTTCGCCTGTCTCATACATCTTACAGAACAAGTGGAATAGTTTCATCATGGGGAATATCGACTAATCCAGGTATCGTATGCTGACTTCTAGTGGCGGGTCAAACTGTTCTTGCTGTATGTTACAAGTAACATCAACATACGGATCATCGTCGCATTTTGATGAGAATCAGTACATACAGTTTACGAGCTTCTCATACAATTACACAAGGTACTAAAATAGTCCAGTCAGTGAAATAATGGAGTTAAAGACAGTTTACGAACGTGTGTGGAAAACCCACACCTCATAACTTACGAAGTTCCTCAAGATATCTGAAGACGGCACGATTACTTCTGCTGTCGATTAAGAGTAACAAACTAGTTTATTCTGCACATTTGCATTCACTATGTGATGTTCAGTCATTTCTCGTGGAAACCCAGCTTACAGAGACGTAACATAGACATGTCTTATGTGTAGAACACACTTACTGAAATATTCGCTGCTATTATGCCGTGGTCGGATGAATTTCTTATAAAACCCAACATTTCGTCTCCATCTGCGAAGGACATCTTCATGAGTGTAGTAGCTTTTTCGAAGGTCTAATGCACACGCTGGCTCGCCACTTAGTGAAGTGAAATTCCATTTCCGCGTGCTCCCACGATGAGGCGTGACGTCACGCGTTTCGAAAGCTCGAACGCATTTGGCCATTTTCAGTTGTTGTTGTCCATTATTGCTCTCTCTCCATAGTAGAAAAAGTCTGGCGCACGTCTTCTTCAGCGCAGGAATCCGGATACCATTCATTTTCACACACTCCTCCTAAGGTCTCTCTCTCTAGCCTTTCATAGCATCCGCTTGTGACTTCCAGTTCCTGAGTCATATCAAATAGAATCCGGCGGTCTCCTGACAACAAATTATGTTCCATGAGATCGATCTGTGAGTTTCTCGCGTTTTACAGCTCCATTCTGTTCCCCTAGTCGATTTTCGGCCGTTATTTTAGTAATACCCACGTACACGCCTTCACAGCTACCCGCTGTCCCGCAAATTCCTGCTTTTTCCAGCGGTTTGTGAACATCTTTGGCAGCTTTAGATCTTCCTATATCTTCCAGATGCTTTTGCAAATTACAGCAATATTCCATTTCGCCAAGATATTTCCTATGTGATCAGTAACGTCTTGAATGAAGGGCAGGAAAGACTTTAAATTTCACAGATATCTGTACATTGCTATGATCTGTCTTAGCGCTCTTTTTATCTCAATGGACAAATATTCATTCTTCAGCAAAGCACATGTGAGATATTCTAATACCACATCGAGCAGATCCGGTTTGCCGATGTCGCTCGGTCGATCCGCTAAGTTTTTTACAAAAGTTCGCTTTTGTTGTGGGTGTTATTAAGAATGCTTTAGATAATGGTTCGTGTTTGTGGGTTTTCGTTATACCGTGTAGCCCATTTCTTCTTTCTTCAAAACTAGCACATCAGGAAAATGTCATCCACCTCCTCCTCCGTAGTAGGCTGAATCTTCGGATTAATCTCTTCGGGATGTTCATGAAAACGACTTATTCCCTCCCTGCCAAGTCTCCATAGCGCAAAGAATGTGTCATCCACGTAACGAATGCAGTTGAAATAGTTTTATCAAGATCTTGGTGATGAATAGGTGAGTGAACCAACGGCACTTGCTGTATGTTTCAGCAGAATGTTTTCATTGTGAATTTTCAGCAACCCATGAAGTTCCTATGGTGGCAAAGTTGAAGTGAACAGACAATTCTGATCGACTGAGGAGTCTTTTTTTTTTATCAACCATGATAGTCGCATGCTTACTTAGGATGTCTGTGGATGTCAGCCCCATTCTGACTGCTGTTGCACTGCCCTTGTCAGCAGGCTTTCAGTGTTTTATAGTATTCCTATCACCCATAGTTACTTTACGGTTTGAAGGTTTCACGCTCTCTAATACTCTTGCTGCATCTGTATGGATTTTTTCAGCTGTTATCCTGCCGACACTACGAATGCCTGCTTCCACACTGGCTGTAATTCCCTCCATTGGCACAATTTCTTGGACTGATGGCAAAAATTTCGACGTTGGCAAGTGCAGACCTTTCATCTTTAGACATTGAATGTTCCAGATAAACTGATAATGGTATGGGAAGTGTCTAAATGCCGCATCCTCTAATTAGGTTGTAAAGTACTAAAGTATCATACAATGATTTGTCACTTATTTCTCAGCCACTAGTACACAATTTATTTCTAACAGTAGTAAGGAGAGACATTAATTTAAAGTTTATGCTTGCCAAGCCCTGGCGCGTCTGCTGAATGTGCTCTCGTAATAAACCATCCTACGACAGTTTGAAAATCCGCTGCGCCTTTGCCGGGCCAAATAGCCGCTTTATCTTCAGTAATTTCAGAATAACACCGACTGCCCCTTTTGTTCCCTCACATTTCTCTGCCCATTTTGTCGGAAGCTGCAGTTGGAATGTATTTATCTCTCACTTTTTACCCCGTTTTACATAATTTATTGTGCATATGAAAAGACACAAAGAATACGAAATGATCTTACAGCTTTTACTCTAGAAAGCGTCCTTTGTCTTGCTCTGTTCCCTTATACTCCCGTAGATTAGTTTTTTACACATTACCTTGGATTGTATGACAACACTAGGGACTCTGCGTTCCGACACATCTTATGATGAAGCACTGGGTGCAAGTATTTCAACATTTCCCTTTCATAATGTCGCTGTTCGTTTACAGTCTTGCTTTTTCGTTTTTATATGTATAGATCTTCCCATCAGGATGCTTGATAAAGGTAAGTCCCCTTGCCCCTCATTATTGGAATGCTTGATTTTCAAATGGGAACCCCTCATTTTTACTGAATATTTGGATTCTGTGCCAAAATATACGTACAGTTATAACAAACCATTGTTTGCCAATCGTAGTAGTCTGCGGTGTAATCGACGAATACCTAATGTGGCTGTTTTTGTAATTAAGAACAGACACATTTGATTCTACATTTCATTTACATTGTGAATGTAAACCTTTTTGATCTAACGGTTGATACTGATGTTCAAACGTTACTTGAGAGTAGCAAACGTGATTGTGAAGTACAGACAATATGGCTAGAAATTGACATTTCTGGCAAATAAGCTGCTTATATGGTAACGTGCTTTTCTGTTCCCTATGGGATTGACAGCTGTGAGTGCAAACCATCAGAATGCTATTACATGGACGTTGTTGTTCCTCGATCACGCAACACGCAGATTCGAACCGAACATCGAAACGACTAACCACATTACATTGTACAATAAAATTTGCTACACTCAAGTAAATTTCATCCCATATTCCACACAATGGGATGCAAATAAACACAGCAAAAACAAGGAGTATGGTCAACAGTATAGGACGCAGACTGTCTAATATTGAAATAGGACAACCTACCATTAGCCAAGTAAGTGCCTTTAAATATCTCGGAAGCACAATAACTGAAGACTTGAGATGTCACCAAGAGGTGAAAACTCGAATTGCCATAGCGAAGGGGGCATTCAACAGAAAAAGGAGACTCTTATGTGGCAAATTAGATAAAGGTCTAAGGAAAACGCCTGGCAAATGTTTTGTCTGGAGTGTGGCACTATATGGGGCAGAAACATGGACGCTGAGACGAGAGGATGAAAAAAGGTTAGAAGCATTTGAGATGTGGATGTGGAGGAGAATGGAGAGAATAAGCTGGCTGGAAAGAGCGAGTAATGAAAGAGTATTGGAAAGGGCTGGTAAGAGAAGATGTCTGCAGAAGGTTATAATAGAAAGGAAAAAGAACTGGTTGGGACATTCATTGAGAAGGGAGTGCTTGCTAGCAGACGCTTTGGAAGGATTAGTTTGTGGGAGAAGACTAAGAGGATGAAAGAGATACAAGATGATAGACGACATAAAGGGAAGAGGAAATTGTGCAGACGTGATGGCACAAGACCGGACAGCCTAGCGCACTACCATGTGAAACCTGCCTTTTGGCACTGATGATGATGATGATGATGAAGTAAATTTCGAACATAAATATCAACCGTTACAATACAATGGTTTACATTTACCTGGTAAATGAAGTGTAGAATCAAATGCATCGGTTCTTCATTGCAAAAACAGGCACACTTGATATTTGTCAATTATAGTGTCAGCTACACGATTTGAAAACAACGATTCTAGTGAACAGTACGTATTTTTTGGCGTACAATTCCAATATGCAATACAAGTGGGGGGAGAAGAGTTCCCATTCGAAAATACAAAGTTCACCTCTTCCACGCAGGAGGGGTGGTTACGAAGTGCCAATTTTCCCACAGATAGATGTCCCGTTTACTAATACCAACTTTTAACCTAGGAATTTCTTTCGTATGATGAGTCGTTTTCAAGATATTTAGTTGTCTCAAGTTAAAACTAACACCCTGTATAAAAGTGACATAGCTCCTAATATGACAGATGTTTCTAAATTAGCTCTCTTTGCTGATGACACTAGCGTGGTGCTGAAGGACATTGAGTGGAACATAGGCAGTGTATCAAATTCTGCAGTTCAAGGCGCAAGTAGGAAATAATTTTATGCTAAATCACATTAAGACTCCGTTTTTACAGTTTTTAAAATATATTTCAACCAAAACTGACATTTTCATTACAAAGAACTGGTACATGATTAGTGAACTGAACAATACATATTCCTAGGAACTCAGGCAGATATTAGCCTGTCATAGAAAGCACATCTCCAGGAACTTTTTCAAAAACTGAATGCTACTGCATTTGGCATTATAACATTACCTACAATATGTGTTAGCCCAGCGAGGAAATAGGGTTACTTTGCTTATTTTCATTCGTTTGCGGCATACAGCATTACATTCCGGAATAACTCTTTCCATTCACATAGGGTATTTTTCTCTTAGAAGAGGGCAGTTCGAACAATGTATGTTGTTAAGTTCACGAATGCCTGTTCAGGAGCCTGGGAATTATGGCATTGGCCTCTCAACACATATTTTGCTTAGCGTCGTTTGTTGTTGACAATATGAGCTTATTTCCAAAAAGTGGCAGCTTTCGGTAATTTAATGCTTTGTAGAAATCAGTCTGCATTTGGATCGCACCATCTTGACTCTTGTGCAGTACTCCGCTGCATCCATTTTCAATAAGCTATCACAAAAATTAAAGAATCTCAGCGATAATACACGCACTTTCAACTCTAAAATTAGGAATTTTCTTGCGGCCCAGTCCTTCTACTTCTTTTTGGAAGCTCTTACTCCTTCTACTCTGTCTGGATGCTCCTACAAAAAATTAATCAGATTAGTGTGATCTATTGTTGAATGTTGTTGATGTGGTCTATAGTCCAGAGACTCGTTTGATGCAGCTCTCCTCTCCATGCTACTCTATCCTGTGCAAGCTTCTTCATCTCCCAGTACCTACTGCAACCTACATCCTTCTGAATCTGCTTAGTGTATTCATCTCTTGGTCTCCCTCTACGATATGTACCCTCCAATACTAAATTGGTGATCCCTTGATGCCTCAGAATATGCCCTACCAACCGATCCCTTCTTCTAGTCACGTTGTGCCACAAATTTCTCTTCTCTCCAATTCTATTGAATACCTAATCATTAGTTACGTGATCTACCCATCTAATTTTCAGCATTCTTCTGTAGCACCACATTTTGAAAGCTTCCATTCTCTTCTTGTCCAAACTATTTATCGTCCGGGTTTCACTTCCATACGTGGCTAAACCCCACACAAATACGTTCAGAAACGACTTCCTGACACTTAAATCAATACTCGATGTTAACAAATTTCTCTTCTTCAGAAATTCTTTCCTTGCCATTGACAGTCTACATTTTATATCCTCTCTACTTCGTTCATCATCAGTTATTTTGCTCCCCAAATAGCAATCCTCATTTATTACTTTTAGCGTCTCATTTCCTAATCTAATTCCTGCAGCATCACCCGATTTAATTCGATTACTTTCCATTATTCTCGTTTTGCTTTTGTTTATGTTCATAATATATCCTCCTTTCAAGACCCTGTCCATTCGGTTCAGCTGCTCTTCCAAGTCCTTTGCTGTCTCTGACAGAATTACAATGTCATCGGCGAACCTCAAAGCTTTTATTTCTTCTCCATGAATTTTTATTCCTTCTCCAAATTTTTCTTTTCTTTTCTTTACTGCTTGTTCAATATACAGATTGAATAACATCGGGGAGAGGCTACAACCCTGTCTCATTCCCTTCCCAACCACTGCTTCCCTTTCATGCCCCTCAAATCTTATAACTGCCATCTGGTTTCTGTACAAATTGTAAATAGCCTTTCGTTCCCTGTATTTTACGCCTGCCACCTTCAGAATTTGAAAGAGAGTATTCCTGTCAACATTGCCAAAACCTTTCTCTAACTCTACAAATGCTAGAAACATAGGTTTCCTTTCCTTAATGTATTTTCTAAGATAAGTCGTAGGGTCAGTATTGCCTCACGTGTTCCAACATTTCTACGGAATCCAAACTGATCTTCCCCGAGGTCGGCTTCTATCAGTTTTTCCATTTGTCTGTAAAGAATTTGTGTTAGTATTTTGCAGCAGTGGCTTATTAAACTGGTAGTTCGGTAATTTTCACATCTGTCAAAACCTGCTTTCTTTGGGATTTGAATTATTGTATTCTTCTTGAAGTCTGAGGGTATTTCGATTGTCTCATACATCTTGCTCACCAGATGGTAGAGTTTTGTTAGGCCTGGCTCACCAAGGCTATCAGTGGTTGTAATGGAATGTTGTCTACTCCCGGGGCCTTGTTTCGACTTAGGTCTTTCAGTGCTCTGTCAAACTCTTCACGCAGTATTATATCTCCTATTTCATCTTCATCTACATTCTCTTCCATTTGTATAATATTGTCCTCAAGAACATCGCCCTTGTATAAATTCTCCATATACTCCTTCCATCTTCCTACGGGTGATATGTTACAATACTGCATCACCGCTCTATTGCGGTCTGCCTGTGTTGGTGAGGCGGTGGATTTCCACAGGGCAGTGACTGCGTCACTGCAATTCACTTTGGAGGTGTGGCGGTGGGACTTGTGGTCCCGTACCACCCTCTGACGGTGATGGTGCTGCATGACTCACGCGCAAAAATTTTGCCTAACGTAGGCGGGTGAAGGTGTGGCGGTGGGACTTCCCACACTCCGAAACAACACGTGTGTAATAAAAGTAATAAGATTAAAATGCCTGCGAGTGGTACAGGGTTTCTTGTAGACACGACGACGAACCCCGCCTTAATACAAATTAAGAAATCTGCCCACTTCATTCACAGAGTGGTCATGAGTGGGTCCGAACACGGTAGCTCTGTTCTGCCGATATGTGACGTCACCATGTCGACCAGTTTTACCGTGCTGATTCTGTACAGCCGGCTGGCACTTCACTGCCATGACTTAACTTCAACACCTGAGGGTCACATGACCGCCTGATACCAACTGCACATCATGTACAGCTCTCCAAACGAACAGCCTACTCTGGTAAGGGAGTGACTGACATTTTGTACTGTGAGCTGATTATTATTAAAGACATGTCGTCCGATGCGGGACGTATCGCCACGACAACCGCACTACGCCTGCACACTGCAGCTGACTGGGCGCCAGCAGTCAGCCCCTCCCCCCCCCCTGGTTGTGGCAGCGTCTCCTCACCCCCACCCCCCACTCCTTCCCCGCGCCCACCACTGCGGAACAGGTGGTGCTGGCTCAGCCCTGCCTCTGGCCACAGCTCGGCTCTCGGTTTGTCCACAGGGGGAGAGCAGCGAAAGCGCTGGGAATCGATAGAGGCGCCCATTAGCTCGGTTCTGTGGCCTCTCCCTCTCTCCCTCTCACACTCTCCCCCAAGCAGGCAGCTGTGGGGCCGCGTGTTGTGGACTCGTGCCCTGCACTCCGCACTTAGTGCTCCCCTGATCCTACTGCGACGACGGCCTCGCTCCGTAAAGGACACCACTCACGCGTGCGGACCGTGTGAATCTTGGGGACTTCCTCAACAGCTGTGGAGAAGTCCTCCGACCCAAAGCTAGAGTAACAAGCGGCAGTCGTAATTAATTACCACCACGATAAAAGCAAGTTAGGTAATTACATCTTTGTTTGTTGGTACAGATCTGCATCAAAGCCGCTTTAAGGTCGCTCAGGGCCCAATCAGAAATGTGTACTTCGACTACTGGCCGTTAAAATTGCTACACCAAGAAGAAATGCAGATGATAAACGGGTATTCATTGCACGAGTATATTATACTAGAACTGACATGTGATTACATTTTCACGCAATTTGGGTGCATAGATCCTGAGAAATCAGCACCCGCAACAACCACCTCTGACCGTAATAACGGCCTTGATACGCCTGGGCATTGAGTCAAACAGAGCTCGGATGACGTGTACAGGTACAGCTGCCCATGCAGCTTCACCGCGATACCACAGTTCATCAAGAGTAGAGACCGGCGTATTGTGACGAGCCAGTTGCTCGGCCACCAGTGACCAGACGTTTTCAATTGGTGAGAGATATGGAGAATGTGCTGACCAGGGCAGCAGTCGATCATTTTCTGTATCCTGAAAGGCCCTTACAGGACCTGCAACATGCGGCCGGGCATTATGCTGCTGCAATGTCGGGATTTGCAGGGATCGAATAAATGGTAGAGCCACGGGTCGCAACACATCTGAAATGTAACGTCCACTGTTAAAAGTGCCGTTAATGCGAACAAGAGGTGACCGAGACGTGTAACCATTGGCACCCCATACCATCACGCCGGGTGATAAGCCAGTATGGCGATGACAAATACACGCGTCCAATGTGCGTTCACCGCGATGTCGCCAAACACGGATGCGAGCATCATGATGGTGTAAACAGTACCTGGATTCATCCGAAAAAATGACGTTTTGCCATTCGTGCACCCAGGTTCGTCGTTGAGTAAACCAGCGCAGGCGCTCCTGTCTCTGATGCAGCGTCAAGGGTAACCTCAGCCGTGGTCTCCGAGCTGATAGTCCATGCTGCTGCTAACGTCGTCGAACTGTTCGTGCAGATGGTTGTTGTCTTGCAAACGCCCCCATCTGTTGACTCTGGGATCGAGACGTGGCTGCACGATCCTTTACAGCCATGCGGATAAGATGCCTGTCATCTCGACTGGTAGTGATATGAGGCCGTTGCGATCCAGCACGGCGTTCCGTATTACCCTCCTGAACCCACCGATTCCATATTCTGCTAACAGTCATTGCATCTCGACCAACGCGAGCAGCAATGTAGCGATACGATAAACCGCAATCGCGATAGGCTATAATCTGACCTTTATCAAAGTCGGAAACGTGATGGTACGCATTTCTCCTCCTTACACGAGGCATCACAACAACGTTTCACCAGGCAACGCCGGTCAACTGCTGTTTCTGTATGAGAAATGGGTTGGAAACTTTTCTCACGTCAGCGCGTTGTAGGTGTCGCCACCGGCGCCAACCTTGTGTGAATACTCTGAAAAGCTAATCATTTGCATATCACAGCATCTTCTTCCTGTTGGTTAAATTACGCGTCTGTAACACGTCATCATTTTAATGGCCAGTAGTGTATTTTAGAGACATGCTCTTTTACTTCCGTGTAATATGTGACGATAACGTCTGTCCCGGCACACGTGGTGCCTTTCACCAATATAGAGTTGGTGAGATCTGCGTGGCGCTATCAGCACGTAGGCGACATCGGGATGTTTTCCTGAAACAGGATTCAACCTTCATAACCTTTGTAGCGGAGATGAGAGGAAGATTGGGAGTTTGGTAATATCAGTATTGTCGACTACAAAGGAGTAATGTTGCGCATAGATTCTACAGGAGTTGTACGTTATTACTTTGATGTAACACTTTAATTTAGCTGTTAGATACAGGTGAGATTATAAAGAATTAGAGTAGGTGAGGTATCAGATCTACTACCCTTTATTATACAGTCAGTCAGCTATCTAATTTAAATAGAGACGAGTGCTCTTAGCCACACACGTTCTGCTAACTGCTGGTCCCCTGGGCCTGTTTCACTATTACTATATGGACACTTAGCTTTGCGGTACAGGAGACAAGTCGTCAGCTATAACTTGGTCCTGTTGTGAAGGCATTGCTAATTATGCATATAAAATTTTTTTCGTGATTTGCTTTAGATTTCTATTCTTTTTATTTTGTTCATATGGGCATTTCTAATTGTGATTACGTAACATTCTACGGTGGTTTTTAAATGTAAAGATGTAATTGCGACTATTTCGTTTGCCAATGGATAAATATGTTTCTTGCTCTGTACCTGTGAAAAAGTTTGTAAAGTTCTCTTTTGGAATATTATTAAGTGTGAAAACTGCAGTCAATAACATTTATAAAGATTTATGTAATTTACGATAACGATATAACATCTATAGACAGAGGACAGCGATAGTGATATCGATAGTCGAAAGGTTGTTGTGTAGTAGAGGGGATGGTGGATGGTGTGTCTGTGAAGCGTGCGCGGAAAAATAGTACTGTGTTTTATGAAAAGCATATGTAATTGTATGGACAGTGATACCGAACTATCAGATTGTTAATTCTCTTAGCACTGCGGTATGTAATGCCATCGCCAGCGAATTTTAAGAACAAATAAACCGGACTGTGAAAGTGCCGCTAACAATACTGTGTTGTGGCCGACACGAACAGTGCTTTTATGCGAATGAACTTTGCTGGTATTGGTTTTGGGTGGTGGAACTGTTGTCTATCACATTCTATCAAGCCATGAAAGTGAAGACTAATTAACTGTGCAATATAAATGGCTTTCAGTGACGTTGTCGAAGTTTGAAATGCGAGAACAGAGTGGACATTGTTTACGGTGTGCTTCACACACAAGAACAATTCTTTGAACTGTGTATTTGTGGCTAAGACTATATGAATGTGACGAACCGTGTAATTATGGACAATAGCGTCACGGACAGTGCATAAAGTGTAAAAACGAGCGATGTCTACGTAATGTACTTTGAAAGAGAGGACATGTCAACAACGTTCGTATACTGGCGTCTTGTGGTTTGTTAATCACCACGGGGTTAATGGTACAGCTGTGCCGGGACTTTATTTGCGTTTCGCCGGAGAAGATTAACCAGCGGAACTGCCTGTATCCTGCTCTCATCGTCGTAACCCGCCGACATCGTGCTGCCCAACTCAACGCTTCGTATGCAACAAAAAGTTAAGAGATTTCGCCGAACGCTATCCCCTGACCTAGAAACTTTCTTTCTCTATCAAAAGTATAAGAATTACAGACTCTATTCAAATAAATTCTTTGTTTAGTTTATATTTGCTTTCTGCTAACGAAAATAAAATTGTAATCAGTGAATTAAAAGTTGCCTGGTAGTCATTGTTGAAACACCAATAAATATAAACTACTTCCTCTCATTAGAACTAATTCTGCTTGCATGTCAAAATTATTGTAGTTATTTTATGTAGTTTTATGTATTGTTAAGAGACTAGACCTTTGACAGTGACTAATAAGAACGTTTTGTCGCGAAATATGGCGTCGTGCGAAAATTACGGCGACCGCCATAATTGCTTGCGTTCTGACCAATAACGTAAAAGCTGCTATTCCCGTATTGGTGCATTTCCTGACGTGAGCGTGAATTATAAATGTCAGCTGTCAAATCACGTAGGGACTGTTTACCCATTAATAAAAGTTTTTGATATTGTATTGTTACGAGTCGTAGTATTAAGAGACACTGGTTATACTCAAAAGTGGGTAGATTTATGGTGAACCCCCCAGCGTTCATGCAATTATTAACAGTATCGTGTGTGATTCACGAAATTTTTTCACTTTTTCTAATTCCTTTCAGATATTGTCTCAGATGCCTTTGAAGTTTCAGAGAATATACACACAATTTTGTCGATTCAGGTTAATTTCAGAGCAGTTTCTTGTGAATATTAGAGTTTTCAGTTCATAAACAAAATGGAATCGTGACCAATTGAGAAGTGTAACAAGGAGTGTGGTATTCCAACTAGAATTTTGGATGACTTCACAGTTCAGATTTTGATAATTATTTTTCCTGTGGTTTAAGGTCATCACACTGTCATTTACTGAAATGCTGAAGTATTACTCGTTCAGAATAATACTTCAATAATTCCAAGAAATTACTAATTACTTATGTCGAAGTTGTTATGTGTCCCCAGAGTCTTTCCACTGGCTTTCCGCCGACTGAAGAAACTAAGTCTTCATCTGCTACTATGGCGGATTTGCCACTCCGTATGGTCACTGCTCCATTCTGTAACTGTTTGGGGAATCTGATAACGGCCTCTTTTATATCTGTCATAATTGATGTGATTGAATGCGGCCTTCTCGTGTGACCTCAATCCTGTCTTGTTTAATTCACCAACACGTTTTCCATCACGTGCACCGATGCTGTGTTGCCCTATCGGACTATCTCTTTGCGAGATGTCCATCCACATGTGACTCCCTTAATGTTAGATCGGTTCTGCTGTCATACATTACGTGTGTCAGTGGAATATCTCCTCCGTCTTATTTGACCTTGTCCTCTCAGTGTCGTGACGCCTTCTCTAGTCTTCTGAGCCGGCTGCTTGCCTAAATGACAAGTGGCCTTCAGTTTAAACTGTTGTTATCGTTTCCAAATATCCTGTTAGCTGTGCTGCTTGTCATGTTCTCTGGCGAGAAAAGACACTTAAGCCATCACCAAGTAATTTTCTTTTTGATCTGACTGTTAATTAAATTTTTAAATTGTCTAACATCACGACAAATCTAATAAAATTTTATTTCTGAACTGTCATCATTTCCGACGTCTATTGTAATTTTAGTTTACTTTTCACAATTTGTTCGGATAAGAAACCGTTGCCAAGTGGAAGTTACAAGTAACGACCAATATTTACGAATAAAAGGCAACGAGATCATTTCTCGACGAAGTTTGATATTTCAAACGAAGACCTTCATTAGAGAAAGCAATTTCTTATAATGTACATCTGGAGTGCAGCATTGTATCGTAGAGAATTATGGACTGTGCAAAACCCAAAAACGAAAGGCTTCAAGCGCTTGAGATGTAATGCTATAGAAGGATCCTGAAAATGAAGTGCGTGAGATAAGAAATAAAAACGTTCTCCGCAGAACTGGCGATGAGAGGAACATACGGATAAACCACTGACCCTAACGAAGGGTAGGATGACAGGATGCGTTAAGAGATCAAGGACTTACTTTAACGTTCGTAGAGGGAGCTGGGGAAGGTGAAACCTGTAGGGAAAGACAAAGATTGGAATACATCCGACAAACAGTCGAGGGCGTTCGGTGTAAGTGCTACTCTGGGATGTAGAGGTCAGCACACATCAAACTAGTCAGAAGACCGAACACACACACACACACACACACACACACACACACACACACACACACACACAAACCACAGAATCAATCTTAGTGCCACACCTTTACGTATTAGGAATGTGGACCACGTTAAAATAGTTACAACTCTACCACCAGTTTCCAAACAGCGTTCAATGCTGATTACCTAATGAACCTGTAAGAACATGTAGATTATTGTACGAGTCTGTAATCAACGTAACATCTAGCTATAGGAAACTGAAGTAACCAGTTAAAACAGTACACAGCCAATCAGTTGCCGACTTTTTTTTATTTTTAGACTTCAACCAGGTTTAGAATCCTTTAAGGGTATCTTCTTCAGAAGAACAAGCAGTTACTTGGAGTGCATTACGTAAAACAATCAGGGATTGAGGCACTGAAGTCACATACAGATAATATGACTAAAATCCATTAAAACGGTAAGATTAAAAATAGTTATGGCTAATACAGAGAGAAACGTCAAATTTGTTGACGTTTGACGTTTGTCTATTCAATAACCTTACCTCTATTTAATCTTCTGGTTTTAATATACACACATCAAAAAAAGTTTTGTATCACGCCGGTTCCCAGAACTCCTGAAGATAGACGTTGACTGTGGATATTGCATCGCAGACACAGTCTTTTTGACTGCTCAGAGATGTCAGTCCAAAGATGTAAACAACCACGGATGAGCAGCATCTGTTAGACGGAGGTGGTCCGACAGCCGATCCGTTGCAGTCATTCCACCAGGAAGGCTCGTGTTGATTCTACTTAACCATGCCTAGGCGGGCAATACCGCGGTTCGATCGCGTCCGCATTGTTACTTTGTGTCAGGAAAGGCTCTCAACAAGAGAAGTAGCCGGCAGCTGTGGCTGAGCGGTTCTAGGCGCTTCAGTCCGGAACCGTGCGACTGCTACGGTCGTAGGTTCGAACCCTGCCTCGGGCATGCATGTGTGTGATGTCCTTAGGTTAGTTAGGTTTAAGTAGTTCTAAGTTTTAGGGGACTGATGACCTCAGATGTTAAGTCCCATAGTGCTCAGAGCCATTTGAACCATTTGAACAAGAGAAGTGTTTAGGCGTCTCGGAGTGAACCAAAGCGATATTGTTGAAACATGGAGGAGATACAGAGAGACAGGACCTGTCGATGACATGCCTCGCTGAGGCCGCCCTAGGGCTGCTACTGCAGTGTATGACCGCTACATAAGGATTATGGCTCGGAGGAACCCTGACAGCAATGCCGCCAAGTTGAATAATGCTTTTCGTGCAGCCACAGGAGGTCGCGTTACGACTCGAACTGTCTGCAATAGGCTGCACGATGCGCAACTTCATTCCCGACGTCCCCGGCGAGGTCCATCTTTGCAACCATGACACCATGCAGAGCGGTACAGATGGGCCCAACAGCATGCAGAATGGACCGCTCAGGATTGGCATCAAAATCTCTTCACCGAAGAATGTCGCATATGCCTTCAACCAGACAATTGCGGGGCACGTGTTTGAAGGCAACGCGGTCAGGCTGAACGCGTTAGACACACTGTCCAGCGAGTGCAAGAAAGTGGAGGTTCCCTGCTGTTTTGGGGTGCCATAATGTGGGGCCGACGTACGCCGCTGGTGGTCATGGGAGGCGCCGTAACGGCTGTACGATACGTGAATGCCATCCTCCGACCGATATTGCAACCATATCGGCAGCATATTGGCGAGGCATTCGTCTTCATGGACAACATTTCACGTCCCCATATCTTGTGAATGACTTCCTTCAGGATAACAACATAGCTTGACTAGAGTGGCCAGCATATTCTCCACACATGAACCCTATCGAACATGCCTGGGGTAGATTGAAAAGGGCTGTTTCCGGAAGACGTGACCCACCAGCCACTCTGAAGGATCTACGCCGAATCGCCGTTGAGAAGTGGGACAATCTGGACCAACAGTGCTTTGATGAACTTGTGGATAGTATTCCACGACGAATATAGGCATGCATCAATGCAGAGGACGTGCTACTTGGTACTAGAGGTACCTGTGTGCACACCAATCTGGACCACCACCTCTGAAGGTCTCGCTGTATGGTGGTACAACGTGCAACGTGTGGTTTTCATGAGCAATAAAGTGATGTTTATGTTGATCTCTACTCCAATTTTCTGTACAGGTTCCGGATCTCTCGGAACCGAGGTCAACTTGTTCAACTGGCTCTGAGCACTATGGGATTTAACTTCTGAGGTCATCAGTCCTCCAGAACGTAGAACTACTTAAACCTAACTAACCTAAGGACATCACACACATCCATGCCCGAGGCAGGATTCGAACCTTCGACCGTAGCGGTCGTGCGGTTCCAGACTGTAGCGCCTAGAACCGAGGTCATGCAAAACTTTTCTTGATGTGTGTATTTCTGATTGTACCCGGCCCAGTCACAGTAATCCGACCGCCGCCTATGTTCGACGTCGACGTGCAATAACCACTCGCAGATGACAGTTGGCAGCACTGGAAGCGGAGGGTATATAAAGCCTGTCGTAGGGACGCGGACAACAGCAGAGTCGCTGTCGTAATGTGAAAACGGAGAGATTTATCTGACTTACATGACCATTGGCCTTTGGGCCAAGGCTAGAAGCATTTTCGAAACGGCTAAGGTTATAAACTGATCACGTGCCGTGGTGGGTAAAGTATATTGTGTGCGGGAAAATGGCGCCGTCCGAAACCAGTGTTGAGGCAACAGTGGTGTGCTACTGAAAACACATGACAGGGGTGAACGACGACTGCAGAGACGTTTACGGCCAAACAGACGAGAGTACATCGAAAAAAGACGAAAGTAATGAGAAGTAGAAGAAATGAGAACAGCAAGGGACTTACATCAGGATTGATCACGAAGCAGATGAAGTTAAGGAATTCTGCTATCTACGCGGCAAAATAATCCATGACGGACGGAGCTAGGAGGAAATAAAAAGCAGACTAGCACTGGCAAAAAGGGTATTCTTGGCCAAAAGAAGTCTACTAGTATCAAATGTTAGTCTTAACTTGAGAAAGGAATTACTGACAGCGTACGTTTGGAGCACAGAACTGCGTGGTAGTGAAATATAGACTGTGGGAAAACCGGAACAGAAGAAAAACGAACAATTTTTACGCGGTGCTACAGAAGAATGTTGAAAATTAGGTGGAGTAATAACGTAAGAAATTCTAAGGTTCTCCGGACAATCGGCGAGGAAAAGAATATACGGAAAACACTGACAAGAATAAGCGAGAGGACGACAGGACATTTGTTAGGACATCAGAGAATGACTTCCATGGTACTAGAGGGAGCTGTAGAGGGTAAAAGGTGCAGAGGAAGACAGATTGGAATACATCCAGACAATAACTGAAGACATAGGGAGCAAGTGCCACTCTGAGATGAAGAGGTTGGCACAAGAGAGGAATTCGTGGTGGGCCGCATCAAACCAGTCAAAAGACAGGTGACTCACAAAAAAAGGCAGATGGGACAGATAACATCAGATGTTCATCAGAATTTCTAAAATCATTGGGAGAAGTGGCACCACAACTACAATTCACGTTGCCGTGTAGAGTACGTATGTGAGTCTGGTGGTAGACCATCTGACTTTCGGAAAAGCATCATCCACACGATGCCGACGATTGCAAAAGCCGACAAGTGGGAGAATTATCGCCCAATCAGATTAACAGCTCATGAATCCAACGTGCACTCAACAATAATATAGAGAAGAAAGGGAAAGAAGTTTGAGGATGTGTTACATGACGATCATTTTGGCGTTAGAAAAAGCAGTGCACCAGAGAGATAGTTCTGACGTTGTGGTTGATAATCAAAGCAAGACTAGAGAAAAATCAAGACATGTTCATAGGATATGTCGACCTGAGAAAAGCGTTCGATAATGTCAAATGATGCAAGATGTCTTAAAGCCCGAGAAAAATTTGGGTAAGTCATAGAGGGAGACGAATAATATGCGATATGTACGAGTACAAGAGCGAAGAGGGAATAATAAGAGTGGAAGAACAAGAATGAAGTTCTCGGATTAAAAAGGGTGCATGGCAGGGATGTAGTCTTTCATTCCTAATGTTCAATCTTCACACCAAAGAAGCAATGACGGAAATAAAAGAGAGGTTCAAGAGTGAAATTAAAGTTCAAGGTGAAAGTATACCAATGATAATATTCGCTGTTGACATTGATATCCTCAATGAAAGTGAACAAGAGTTGCAGGATCTCCTGAATGGAACGAACAGTCCAGTGATTACACAATATGGACTGAGAGTAAATTGAAGAAAGACGAAAATAATGAAAAGTAGCAGAAATGACAACAGCGAGAAACTTAACATCAGGTTTTGTGATCATGAAGTAGATGCAGTTAAGGAATTCTGCTACCTAGGCATCCAAATAGCCTATGACGGACGGAACAAGAAGGATACCAGAAGCAAACTAGCATAGCCAAAAAAGGCATTACTGACCAAGAGAAGTCTACTAGGATCAAACATTGGCCTTATTTGACGGGGTGGCGACAGGAAGGGTATCCTGTCATCCCTCGAGAAATTAACCCTTCTGTTATCAACCACGCTGATTCAAGCCAAAAGCACAAGTTCTACAGCCTTAAACGGGGACAGAGATTTAATAGATGGTTTTGGAAAAGCAGCAGGGAGACGGTGTTGAGTGACAGGATAGCGAGCCATGATTTTATTAATAAATTTATTAGTAATTAAAGCCACGCGGTTAAAGGCGCATTGCCACGGTTCGCGCTGCTCCCTCCGTCGGAGGTTCGAGTCCTCCCTCGAGCATGAGTCATGGGTGTGTGTATCGTCCTTAGCCTAAGTTAGATTAAGTAATGTGTAAGCCTAGGGACTGATGACCTCAGCAGTTTGGTCTCATAGAAGCTTACCACATTTATTCTTTCATTCAATAATTAAATCACATTAAATACACATAAAAAATGTCGGGAACTAGTCAACCAGCAGAATTTAAGTTACAAGTAACTTCTTGTTTTGGAAGCAAGGACTGGTAGTAGAATTTACGAAACCTCCAAAATAACATTTAAGAAAAAAATTTTAACAAACAAATGTTAAGAAAAAATTTCGCAAATAAGCCTTAACACAGATATTAGTAAGATCAGTAATGTGACGTTTAACAATTCACCCCAGATTTAAGCTTTGGGAACCTACAGATATGATTAAGAGCCAATTAACATCCGACATCTACTAGCAAGTAAAACAGGTCGCATGTAATCAGTTGGCCAGTTGGAGGTGAGCCGCCAGCAGTGGTGGATGTGGAGAGAGATGGCAGAATTTTGAGGGGCACGTCTATCCAAGACTAGTACCACAGCAGCTGAGCGGGCCACTTGACGCTCAATTACAGTTGAATGGTTCAAATGGCTCTGAGCACTATGGGACTTAACACCTGAGGTGATCAGTCCCCTAGAACTTAGAACGACTTAAACCTAACTAACCTAAGGACATCACACACATCCATGCCCGAGGTAGGAGTCGAACCTGCGACCGTAGCGGTCGCGCGGTTCCAGACTGAAGCGCCTAGAACCGCTCGCCCACTCCGGACTTACAGTTGATCCGGATATTGTTATTTTATCTGCGGACAAAGGCAATGCGACAGTTGTTTTGCACAACCAGGATTACGTTCAACAGATTTAGTCTTTACTGCCTGATTCAGCATATCAGATGGTTCAGATGGCTCTAAGCACCAAGGGACTGAACATCTAAGGTCATCAGTCCCCTAGACATAGAACTACGTAAACCTAACTAACCTAAGGACTTCACACACATCCATGCCCGAGGTAGGATTCGAACCTGTGACCGTAGCAGCAGCACGGTTCCGGACTGAAGCACCTATAACCGCTCGGCCACAGCGGCCGGCTTCACCATATCTCAGGATCAGTGCTGACCCCACAAAAAGTGTTGAGAGAAAGACTGACAGCCTCCTCCTATCAAAGGTCTCAATTCTGACTGTGCTGTTCCCGCTAGTAGTTTGGTCTCGCTAAGGTCCACAAGCACGAGGTTCCCCTTCGTCCGATAATGAGTCACATTGGTACTCCGACATATCGTGTAGCAGAACATCTTGATGCTCTGTTGAGCCCTACAGAACGCGGTTGATATCTTCCATCGATCAGAAGGTTACTTTGGAACTATTGATGTCTGAGTAAGTTTTGATGTAGTCTCTCTCTTCACTCGCGTTCCTCTGTCTGATTCGTTACGATTAGGTTAGGCGTTGAATTAACGAAGTATTTTCGACATGTGTTGACTTCTACTTACTTTTTATTCAGTGACCAGTATTATGAACAGACGGATGGAGTTACGACGGGAAGCCCATTATCACCTATTGCTGCCAATTTGTTTACAGAAGACTTCGAGGTTTGTGCCTTGGAGTCGGCGATTTTGAAAGCTGCGTGTTTTTTTTGTTTTTTTCCTGACATGAAGACCAGACTGTGGTGTTTGGCTTCATGATAGTGAGGATCTGAACGGCGTCTGGGAACGTTTGAATTCAAGCCACCCGAATATTTGCTTCACGACGGAGGTGGAAAAGGACAGCTGCTGTCTGTTGCATCGCGCGTTGCTCAGAGAGTGGTTGATGGTACGCAGAGGACGAGCCATTTATAGGAAGCCAACTTACACAGACCTTTGTCTGCAGGCTGACAGTTGTTACTTTCCGGCTCATGGTGTAGGGGTACTTCCTACCTTGGTTCACAGGGTCCACGTCATCTTTGATCCTGGAAGTTTGTCAGCACAATTAGCCCATCTCGAGGTGAACTTTCGTAAAAATGGTTATAGTGAAAGACAGATCAGACGTACGAGGGTTATTCCAAAAGTAAGGTCCGATCGGTCGCGAAATGGAAACGACTATGAAAATCCGATAAAGCTTTGCACAGATGTGTTGGGTAGTGTCTCTAGTATAACCCCAGTTAGCATCACGTCGCTCTTCTCATTTCTGAGCTCGCAGTGAGTGCGTAAAGATGTCTAGAAAATAGTGTCTGCCGCCAAGTACGAGGGCCTGGTGAGAAATTTCGCCTGAAGCTATGCAGCCAACATTACATAACTGTCGTGCTGTTTCGTCTTCACGACAATTCTCAGCCGCATTCTGCAGGGGCAATGAAGATGCTCCTGCATCGTTTCCAAATGGAAATGTTAGATTACCCACAATACAGTCCGCAATTGTCTCCCCCTGAGTTTCATCTCTGGTCACATGAACCGCTGTCTTTGAAGACAACATTTTGACACAGACAATGAGGTGTAGGCCAGCGTGGAGAATTGGCGGAAAGCACTGGCGGCTGCCTTCTATGATGAGGCTACTGAAAAGTTGGTACAACGCTATGACAAAAGTCTAAGTCAGAACGGCGACTACGTAGAGAAGTAGCTGAAAGGTTTAGCTAATTGTTACAAGTAAAACATTTCTGATGTTCACTGTGGTTTCAATTTGGCAATCAATCGGACCTTGCTTTTGGAATAACCCTCGTACTTTGTGCTACCGACCAACTGTACACGAGGTGATTGATGATAATGCGTAGGTGTCACCAACAACCGAGGAAATCACTATTGCAGAACATTGTCTTGGCACCGGTCATCTTATGCAACATAACAACTCGGAGATTCTGGCATGCACATACAGCTTTTCGGATAGGGCTATTACGGAAACAGTTAAAATTAAATCTGCAGGTAACCTTGCAAATATAGATAGGTGTTGTTGCTTAAATTCTGCCTGGAATCCTATCCTCTCTTCCTTCTCAAAAAAAACAGAGGGACAGAATTAATGCTGCCTCACACATTGGTTGTTAATACCTACTATCGATAACTTCTGATGAAGGTCATTTTTAGTTGTGTCTGGTCGCTAGCGAATACAGAGTATTTGTGCATCTTTTCGGGTATGCTTTTCATACCGCGAGGTTTTAAATTTCGTTGCATAGTCCTTTCTAACGGCATTTGTTCCTTGAAAATGGCTGGGTGTGCACCTGTGTAAATACCGGGCGTTGGTGAAGAAGTCACCCGGCTGCATTCACGTAAATTATTTGGAGTATCGAATTCTTTGTCAACAAGAATAAAGCAAAACTGACGAGATAAAGTGGGTTGGCGAGATCAAAAGTGATCTGAAATCGTCTGGAATCACTCCAATAGATGTCCGAAACCACGAAATCTCCATGTAAAAAATTCACAAATTACGAGTTGAGCAGGAGGAAAAATAAAAGAACAGTGGAACAATGTTGTCGCAAGGGCAGAAGGAAGTTAGCGGGAAGGGATTAAAGAAACGTGGGCGCAAAGGAAAGCAAATGCCCACATCTCGCTTCGTCCTCATTCGCTTATTCGTAAATAATAAAAAGAATAAAGAAGGAACAACAAGAAACATTATAGTCCATATGGCAATACACACAGCGCGTGAAAGTATTTTATCGATTTATGCCCCATTGTGTGCTTCGTCGTATTCTTCAACTCATTCACTCTTTAAGATGAACATTTCATGTGAAAATTTGTAACTAGGCACATTTATCTAACTTTGTTGCTAATCGTCGGTTAAAATATTTTATAACTTTGAAATGTTAAAAGTAAGAAAACCAACTGCAAGATGGTTGCTAGGTCAAGTGATATACAGGGGAACAGAAACAAAATTGAGGACGTACGGTAGCAAGGTAAAGTTAGTTTCAAAAAGGTGAAAGCTACTACAGAAGCAGTGATTTCTTAACAGCAGGTAAGCTGAAGAAAAATCAGGGTACTGACGAAGCATTTTATGGCCCTGGAGAATACCTTGCAAAATGTAAGGTGGAATAATACGAGGGCTGCCCAGAAAGTAAGTTCCGATTGATCGCGAAATGGAAAACAGTGAAAATCAGAAATGTTTTGTTTGTAACAGTTAGCTACACATTCCAGATACTTCTCTACGTAGTCGCCGTTCTGACTTAGACATTTGACGTGACGTTGTATCAACTTCCCAATACCCTCATCATAGAAGACAGCCGCCAGTGCTTTCCGCCAATTCTCCGCGCTGGCCTATAGCTCGTGCCTGTGTCAGAATGTTGTCTTCATAGCCAGCGGTTCATGTGAGCTGAGGTGAAACTCAGAGGGAGACAATCACGGGCTGTATTGTGGGTAATCAAACACTTCCAATTGAAAACGATGCAGGAGCATTTTCATTGATCCTGCAGAATGCGGCTGAGAATTGTCTTGAAGAAGAAACCGCACGACAGTTATGTAATGCTGGCTGCATCACATGAGGCGAAATTTGTCAGCAGGCCCTCGTACTTGGCGGGAGGCATTATTTTCTAGACATCTTTAAACGCTCACTGTGAGCTCAAAAATGAGAAGAGCGACGTGATGCTATCTAGGGTCATACTAGAGACACTGCCTAATACATCTGTGCAAAGCTTTATCGGATTTTCATAGTCGTTTCCATTTCGCGATCGATCGGAACATACTTTCTAGACATCCCTCGTATGTTCGCAGTTCTTAGCAGACATGGGCTAAAGTATATAGTCTGACGAATAATCTATGACATCTAGAAAACTGAAATGAGAGTAGAAGCTCAAGAGAGACAAGTTAGCCTCAAGAAGAGAGTAATGCTCGATCGCAGCTTGCCGTCACTGTTTCTCTAGTTGTACGTCAAAGAAAATTTCGCAACGTGAACGAAAGTGTCCGCACTACGGCTGGCAGACGACTTGGTCTTTCTGTCCGAATGTAAAGAAGACTCAGAGGAGCTGCTGAGAGAGATGGACAGCATAGTCAGCACAGAATTTGGCTTAAGGATAAACAGTAAAGATAAAGGTAACAAACAGTAGCAGAAAAGAGGACAACAACTAGTTTAATTCCAGCATTGGGAATGATACAGCAATGGAAGAAGTAAAGTGGTTCTCCTGTGTAGGAAACATGATTTCACAGGGTGGTCGAAGCAAAAATCGACTGCCACGGACGAAGGACTTTTCTTCAAGGAAATATCTCTACTGGTATTAGATATACTCGTAGGTACGGAAATGAGGAAGAAATTTCTGGGAGTGTACGTCTGAAACAAATCAGCAAATATAAATGAAATGTATACAGTCGGAACTCCCGGAAGATATGGGAAGCATTTTAAATGTGCTGCTGTCGAAGAATATTGAAAAAAATAAATGAATGGATAAAATACAAAACTGAAGAAATACAAAAAGGAATAGATGAAGAGAGAAGTCTGTGGAACATCCATACCAGAGAGTTTAGTGGGACGTCTGCTACTGTATCCAGCAATAGAAAACTCGGCGCTGGAAGGACCAGTAGAGAGGGAAAATAGTAGAGGAAGACAAACACTATTACATGCAAATCAGATTGCAGATGATTTGTAGTGGCAAGGAAACTGTGGATGATGGAACCATACGATTGCAACGACATGAAAGCTATAAGGGATAGTGAAATCAAGATGAGACAGATGGAAAAAAATGAAACTATTCATTATTTCAAAAGTAATCGCCATAACCGCCAATACTTTTATCCTGCTGTGACACAAGACGATTGGCATCTTTCTGGAACAATGTTTGCGGTTGCCCACGAAACCAAGATTGTACTGAGGCAAGCAAACCTTCCGAAGCAACCAACGGCCACTAACGTCTAATGAAATTCGCATGGAGTAAGATCGGGAATGTATGCAGCATGTGTAACGGCATCCCAGTGAAACGTCTGCAGAGCAGTCGAAATAACGTAGGCAACATGCGAGCGGTTATTATTCTGTAACAGAATGACGCCGTCGTTAACATTCCTGGGTACCTGCATTTGATGCCGCGCTTTAGTTTTTTCAAAACGTGCACGTACTGTTGTTCGTTAATTGTGGCCCCTTATTCCAAAAAGTGAATGACCAGCTCTCCCTTGCAGTCATAGAAAAAGTCACCGTGAGTTTATCGTAGCTGGCAGCTCTTCCTCATTCTCCGTACACATCCCATGCGATTTCCATTTTTTGGAGCCCTGAAGAAAGACATTCTTGGCCGTTGGTTTGCTTAGAATGAAAAGGTGCTTGGGTACAATCATGATACCGCAAACATTTTTTCATCAAGCACTGACCCTCTTGTTTCATTGTTGGATAACTTTATTAACAGTTATGGCCATTACTTTCGAAATAATAAACGGTTTACTTGCTTCTTTCCATCTGTTTCTTTTTTATTGCACTGCCCCTTATACAATCGTTTGCTCAGACAGATTGCAGAATAGTAGCAGATCAGGATAACTCCTATAAAGTAAACACATTTTGTCTTGGAGCACACAGGCAGTTTCGATACTAATTTTCCACTCACTTGCGTTTGTTCTTTAGTTTATCTGCAATCAGTTTCGAAGTGTTTTATGACACTTAGGTCAGCAATCGAAATGAAATGCATTAGAACGTGTACAGTGTTACTATACCACAGCATCCTCCAATGTAGTAAATATTACAGTCTTCTATTTACTACAGAAGAGAGTGTTGCGGTGCAGCAAAAATAAAGTAGCGAGTGTATTTCGCTTCGGCAAGTGTGGCTATTTGGCTGACTATGAAGACATAAAGGGTTTTAAAATTGGTTGCAAATAAACTAAACAACAAACAAAAGTGAGTGGGACATTATTATGGAAACTGCTTGTTTGCTCCAAAACAAAATACGAGTAATTTACAGCTGAACACTCCATAATCGAGATTCATCTAAGGAACAAAAAAAGATAGTTTTTGGAGCTCTGACTACGTACCCTCGTCAAGAAGAGCCGTTCAGCCCCGGCTCTCCCGCCAGCGAACGTGATCGGACATGCTTATGGCGCGTTTCCTCGCTGCCGACAGCATGCGCGACACAGTATATCCCCTTCAATGTTAGCGGA
The DNA here is from genome assembly GCF_023864345.2 of Schistocerca serialis cubense. NCBI lineage: Eukaryota > Metazoa > Arthropoda > Insecta > Orthoptera > Acrididae > Schistocerca > Schistocerca serialis. The sequence continues at coordinate 1,278,751,885 of NC_064638.1, read as the reverse complement.
TCCCGACCTCACTTAATGCAGCCCCTGTGGAGACAGGACCGGTGATTCAGAGCTTGACATCGCGGCAGAAGCCGGCTTTAGCGAGCACAAGTACTCGTAGCGTACACTCGCATCAGCACCGGTCGGTCTCTCCGGTGTGGGATCCACACCACAATGCGACGCCGTGTCCAGTCGCGCCGCCCCTACAGGTGCGACGTCCCAAACGACACTGGCGCGTGGCGGGCGCGCCTGCTGCCTATATGCCAGGGGCGCCGGCTCTCGCAGACTGCACCGTTCTAGTGCAGGGTGGCGCGCATGCGCACTGCGCCGGAAATCTGCGGCGCTAACAGACGGGGGTTGCAGCGTCCCAGGCCCGGCTGTCTGGCTATTAACGGAGGGCGGCTCAGCTGCTCTGCGCTAATAAGCAGTAATGGGCGTTTTGCTTCTAAAAGTATCTGCTCCTCACATGCCATTCGAAACAGTATTTTCCTTAAATTTGCCTGTTACATGGAGTTCGCTGTGATCGATGACAGTAACATGAACTGCATAAAAAAGTTGCTCAGCTTCAGTCACGATTATATTCCAGTATTTATTGGCACGACACGTTTCGGCAGCACACCTAAAACTACTAAATATACTACTACGAGGGCTGTCCAGAAAGTAAGTTACGATCGGTCGCGAAATGGAAACGACTATGAAAATCCGATAAAACTTTGCAAAGATGTGTTGGGCAGTGTCTCTAGTATGACTCTAGGTAGAATTATGTCGCTCTTTTCATTCCTGAGCTCTTAGTGAGCGCGTAAAGATGTTATAGAAAATAGTGTCTCCCGCCAAGTACGAGGGCCTGGTGAGAATTTTCCCCTGAAGCTATGCAACCAACATTACATAACTGTCGTGTGGTTTCTTCTTCAAGGCAATTCTCAGCCTCATTCTGCAGGGGCAATGAAGATGTTCCTGTATCGTTTCAATTGGAAATGTTTGGTTACCCACAATACAGCCCGTAATTGTCTCCCACTGAGTTTCATCTGTGCTCAAACGAACCGCTGGCTATGAAGACAACATTTTGGCACAGACAACGAGCTTTAGGCCACCGTAGAGAACTGGTGGCTGCCTTCTATGATGAGGGTATTGGAAAGTTGGTACAAAGCTACGACGAATGTCTGAGTCAGAACGGCGACTACGTAGAGAAGTAGCTGAAAGGTGTAGCTAACTGTTACAAATGAAACATTTCTGATTTTCACTGTGATTTTCATTTCGCGATCAATCGTAACTTACTTTTTGGACAGCCCTCGAATATCAATTATTAATTATGAGTGCATACGAAGAGACGGGAAGATTTTATGTCGGGTGCCAGTGATGTTATTAGTTTACTCATTTATCTGCTTATTCATCCAGGGGTCGTCTAACAACGAAATAGGATTTGTCGTCATAAAACAGCAAAAACACGTGAGTTAAAATACACATTTAGAGACAGTGACGGAAAAAAATCGCATCACCAAGGAGCTCTGTGACATAAATGAAAGTTGGTAGGCGTGTTTCCACGTCTGAAAAATTATGTCTATTCAAATTTCGCGTCAGTCGACTAGGAGGATTCAAATCAGGTTTGCTTTAAATACACGTGATAACGGTCGTGAGCGTTCGTTACCTTTGAGACTGGAATCGGTGATGTGATTTTAGTCTAAGGTGACAATGACACCATTATCAACACATCACTGAGTTTGAACGAGGTCGTGTAACAGGAGTACGAGAAGCTGGATGTTCCTTCGGCGATACTGCAGAAAGACTTGACAGGAATGTAGCCACTGTACCTGACTGCTGGAGGCTGTGATCACGAGAATGTACGATCGCTAGAAGACCAGGTTCCGGACGGCCACTTTGCACTACCGAGAGGGAAGACCATCATGTTCGGCGTACGGCTCTGGCGCATCCTACTGCAATCTGAGCAACAACTGGGACTATAGGGATATAACGAACTGCTGCAAATCGGTTACTTCAACGACAGCTCCGACCCAGACGCTCTGTAGCGTGCATTCCACTGATCCCAAACCACCGCCGTGTGTGACTTCAATGGTATCAGGTGAAAGCTCATTCGGGGACAGAGTGGACATCTGTAGTGTTTTCCGTAGAAAGCTGGTTCCGCCTCGGTGCCAGTGATGGCCATGTATTTGCGTCTTCAGTGGTGTGAAGCGAGAGCTCATTGGAGGACAGGGTGGAGGTCTGTTGTGTTTTATGACGAAAGCTGGTTCCGCCTCGGTGCCAGTGATGGCCGTGTGTTGGTTAAGAGGAGGGCAGTTGAGGGCGTGCAACTAACCTTCTGCAAGCTAGACACACTCGATCTGCACCTGGAGTTATGTTCTGGGGTGCGATTTTGTGTGACAGCAGGAGAAATATCATGGTCATCCCACGCACCTTGACTGCAAATCTGTACGTCCGTCTGGTGATTCAACCTGTTGTGCTGCCATTTATGAATAGCACTCCAAGGGGTGTTTTCCAACAGGATAACGCGGGCCCACATACCAATGTTGTAACCCATTATGCTCTACAAAGTGTCGATATGTTGCCTTGGCATGCTCTATCAATAGATCTGTCTCCAATCGAGTACATGTGGGACGTCATCGGATGACAACTGCAGTGTCAGCCACGAACAGCCGGGCATGTGTGACAGGCGTGTAACTCCATCCCACAAACTGACATTAGAAACTTGTAGCGAAATGCAGGAAGATCTGCAGCGGATAGGCACTTGGTGCAGGGAGTGGCAACTGACCCTTAACATAGACAAATGTAATGTATTGCGAATACATAGAAAGAAGGATCCTTTATTGTATGATTATATGATAGCGGAACAAACACTGGTAGCAGTTACTTCTGTAAAATATCTGGGAGTATGCGTGCGGAACGATTTGAAGTGGAATGATCATATAAAATTAATTGTTGGTAAGGCGGGTACCACGTTGAGATTCATTGGGAGAGTCCTTAGAAAATGTAGACCATCAACAAAGGAGGTGGCTTACAAAACACTCGTTCGACCTATACTTGAGTATTGCTCATCAGTGTGGGATCCGTACCAGATCGGGTTGACGGAGGAGATAGACAAGATCCAAAGAAGAGCGGCGCGTTTCGTCACAGGGTTATTTGGTAACCGTGATAGCGTTACGGAGATGTTTAACGAACTCAAGTGGCAGACTCTGCAAGAGAGGCGCTCTGCATCGCGGTGTAGCTTGCTCGCCAGGTTTCGAGAGGGTGCGTTTCTGGATGAGGTATCGAATATATTGCTTCCCCCTACTTATACCTCCCGAGGAGATCACGAATGTAAAATTAGAGAGATTAGAGCGCGCACGGAGGCTTTCAGACAGTCTTTCTTCCCGCGAACCATACGCGACTGGAACAGGAAAGGGAGGTAATGACAGTGGCACGTAAAGTGCCCTCCGCCACACACCGTTGGGTGACTTGCGGAGTATAAACGTAGATGTAGATGTAGACATCCGGCACCTATACGACGCAATGCATGCACGTTTGTATTCTTGATTTCAACATTCTGGCAGTTACACTGGTTGTTAATGTACCACGATTTCACATTTCCAATGATATGTCTCGGGCTTACATTAAACTGTGATCTTGCAACCTTAATCACTTACATGTGTTACTTAGACAAATATACTACCCAAATTTCGTTACTCTACTGTAATTATTTTTGGGTGTTGTGACATTTTTCCGTCAGTGTAAAATATGTGAGTATGTTTCTATGAGAATAGGACAGGTGATCGACGGTAGCCTTGGTATAGGCACCGTCCCACCTTTGCCTGGACTGATTTAAGGAAACCATGGATAACCTAAATCAGGATAGCCAGACAGAGCAAACGCCATCCCCCAGGAGATGAGGTCAGTATCTTAACAGCAGCACTGCCTCATTCAGTTGGTCCTTAATGTACAATATTCTTTTATTGATACACAACCTGCACCATATAATTTACTACATGTAAAATAGTTTACCACTGCACGGACTGTGGACATCCGCCGGTGACTTTTGGGTCACAAACACTCCCTCCAGTCTGCTTGGAAAACACGTCACGACCATAAACATGTAACTATGTCCCGTGCACGTCTTTATGTCCTCCCTCCATACGAATAATGAATCAGCATCCGGCACTGTAAGGCAGAGAGCTCAGCAGAATGACAAGACATTACTGTCGTGTGCTATACATCCTGGCACATGATAATCTCGTAAAAGCATTACAGTTTGATCATTTAGTGCAAATGTGACTGGATATTGAAGTTGTCCCAGAACATTCTTAAACACTACTCTGAGTCCACTTAGCCTTCTTTATTTGTGTAGTAGGCATCACTGAACTGTCTTTTCAAACAGACGTATTTTAGGGTTAAATTGCATTCCTTGGACAATTTATTATGTAGTTTTTATTCTCTGATAGAAAACGCGGTTTTGCGTTTTATGTTTGTTTTCCTCGGTAAATAAGTCCCAAAAGGGTCTTGCTCCTATTAGTGAAATAGTAATGTTCCGCGTGGTGTGCACAGACTCACTCGGTGCACGAAATACCGAATCTTTCGAGTAGCTCTTTACAATGAGTTCAGTTAATACTTTTAGTTATTATTCTTATGTTGTCTGAAAACTGTGTGCATCTTTCGTCCCTATGAACCTCACAGAAGAATCTTATAGCTAAGAAACAAACGTGCATGGGAACAGTATGTTGACACTAGACACTGACTGTCACATACTGATGATCGAACAGTGAGAACATAACATGGTGATGATATTCTTTTCGATATTAACTTTGTGTTTTCACTCCATGTTGGATGGCAATCAATATTCATCCTGAAAATCTTTCTGTTTGTTACACATCCTACAGACTTACCACCTATGCTTAATGTGACGAAGTTGTTTTCTGTCTTTATGCTGAAGTTCATGCTATTTGTTTTCTCTGTGTTCACTGTTATTACTGTCTAACTGTAAACATCCCTGAGAGTTTCATTTGCTTTCTCTAACAGGAGCTCTGGTGTTTTATCATTGCTGTCAACGGCAAAGGCAAATTTTTCTACGTCTCTGCTACCACCTGGAAAGTCATTGATATATATTAAGGAGAGAACTGGACCTAATTCACCACCCTGAGGCACACCTATGGTTGTGTGTGTCTTACCATTGTTTTACTAACAGTTTGTCATCAGCAGATGCGTAACTATCTCTACCTTTCGCACCCTGTTTTTAAAGTAAGACTTGAATCATTTGTTTCGTCTTTCTCTTATATCTCTTTCAGTAGTATTTCAGGGCAAACAGTGTCAAAAGCTTTTGACAAGTCTAAGAATATGTCTGTAACACAGTCATCCTAGTCAAGATTGTCAAGTACCACCGCTGCGTACTCAGTAATGGCCGCTATTGTACTTTTTCCATTTCAGAAATGAAACTGTGCTTCGTTAAAAAGGTAGCATGTATTCATGTGACTCACTAGCATATCTGTCATGCTTGATTCAATTGCTTTTGTGAACGCTGACTGCCGTGAAAGCGACCTCTCCGCATTACCGTCCTTTAGTAGCGTCACTGTGTACTTTAAACACTCTGCAATAATACCTGATCTAAAGCACTCATTTATTATGTCTGTCATTGGGATCTGTTTGCTATCGACGCGCGCCTTCGTAACAGCGGCTGGAACCTCGCCTATGCCTACTCGCTTCTTTCTTAATTTATGAACTGTCTTTCTGACCAAGTTTTTTCGTGGGAAACAACGTCATTGTGACTGCTGTGTAATTCGTTGTGTGCGCTACGAACTTCTAACGAAAACTTCGCTGCAACATCTCAGCAATATCTGAGAAATCCTGGAAGTTTTCTACTACTCCATCCACATCTTTGAGCTGTTTGTTATACCTGCGACTATATTTCCCAGTTTCATGTTTAATGACATCTCCTACACCTTTGCTTTTATTTTCAGTATTATACCGGGTGTCTCTTCTAAGAATCGTCACGTGCATTTGATCCCACGTTTCAGCAGATATTTGCGATTTAGTTTTTCCATTGCTTAGCTGTAGTCAGACAGTGCTCGTTATGTCTTTCATGCGACGCCCAGCGACAACAGAAAGCGTCGGTTTGTAACTCCCATTACAAACAAAATTATTTTTAAATCGAAATTTTACGTGCCCATTCGATAGAGCACTTCCAAATTAGTCTAGTCCGATACTCGTTTTATCGATTTTTGCATTCAGTAGCGCTGGACACTTGGCAGTAGCAGTCAGAGCGGACCGGGACGGTGCAATCGCTGCTGCTGTTCTGGTTGTTCTACGTGTTTCACTGTCCCTGTTAGTACATATCGGTAAAGCGAATATTGGACTAGAATTATATGGGACCACACTAAAATTCCATTTTAAAAATAATTTCGTCTGTAACGGGAAACAAACCAACTAGTTCCGGCGACAATGGGTGTCGCATGAAGCACGTGATGAGCACCATTCGTTTGGGCTGACTCCAGCGACAGCGAAACTGCAAATATCTGCTAAAACACCAGAGATTACGCGCCTGACGACTCTTAGAAGAGACACCTTATACACACATAAAAAAAGTTTTGCTTCACCCCGGTTCCCAGAACTCTTGAAGATAGACGTTGACTGTGGGTACTGTATCACAGACACATTCCCTTTGACTGTTAAGAGATGTCACTAACCCCCCCCCCCCCCCAAGACGTAAGCAACCATGCATGAGCAGCGCCTACTAGACGGAGGGGGTCCGTCAGCCGATTAGTTCCAGTCATTCCATCAGGAAGGAGGTACACGGGTCGTGTTCAACCATGCCTAGACGGTCAATACCGTGGTTCGATCGCATCCGCATTGTTACTTTGTGCCAGGAAGGGCTCTCAACAAGGGAAGTGTCCAGACGTCTCGGAGTGAACCAAAGCGATGTTGTTCGGACATGGAGGAGATACAGAGAGACAGGAACTGTCGATTACATGCCTCTCTCAGGCCGCCCAACAGCTACTACTGCAGTGGATGACCGCTACCTACGGATTATGGCTCAGAGGAACCTTGACAGCAATGCCACCATGTTGAATAATGCTTTTCGTGCAGCCACAGGACGTCGTGTTACGACTCAAACTGTGAGCAATAGGCTGCATGATGCGCAACTTCGCTCCTGACGTCCGTGGAGAAGCCCATCTTCTCAACCACCACACCTTGCAACGCGGTACAGACTGGACCAACAACATGACGAATAGACCCGGAGCCCTCAGGATTGGCATCACATTCTCTTCACCGATGAGTGTCGCATATGCCTTCAACCAGACAATCGTCGGAGACACGTTTGAAGGCAATCTGATCAGGCTGAACGCCTTAGACACACTGTGCGGCGAGTGCAGCAAAGTGGAGGTTCCCTGCTGTTTTGGGGTGGCATTATGTGGGGCCGACGTACGCCGCTGGTGGTCATGGAAGGCGCCGTAACAGCTGTACGATACGTGAATCCCATCCTCCGACCGATAGTGCAACCATATCGGCAGCATATTGGCGAGGCATTTGTCTTCATGGGCGACAGTTCGCACACCTATCGTGCACATCTTGTGAATGATTTCCTTCAGGATAACGACATCGCTCGACTAGGGTGGTCAACATGTTCTCCTGACATGAACCCTATCGAACAAGCCTGGGATATATTGAAAAGGGCTGTTTATGGACGACGTGACCCACCAACCACTCTGAGGGATCTACGCCGAATCGCCGGTGAGGAGTGGGACCATCTGGACCAACAGTACCTTGATGAACTTGTGGATAGTACGCCACGACGAATACAGGCATGCATCAGTGCAAGAGGAAGTGCTACTGGGTACTGGAGGTACTGGTGTGTACAGCAATCTGGACCACCACCTCTGAAGTTCTCGCTGTATGGTGGTACAACATGCAATAAAAAGGGCGGAAGTGATGTTTATGTTGATCTCTATTCCAATTTTCTGTACATGTTCCGGAACTTTAGGAACAGAGGTGATGCAAAATTTTTTTTGATGTGTGTATATTATTTTGTCATCGAATAGTTTTTTCGCACTAAGCGGTGCCCCCTGTACATCTTCTTGTAGGAGTTATCTTAATCTAAGAACTGTTGATTAGTGTAATGCATTTGAAAAGGAATGGGAAATTGTAGTGTCTGGAAGGACTACCTAATACCCGCAATTATCCATTATTTTGCTTAGCTGTTGCTGTTGAAGTGGCTACTTCTGAAAGCGTCTCCTCAAAATTAATATACGCCGTGTGGAGAATTTAGAGAACATAGCCTGCGCACCGTTTTCCACGTACACTTCATCCCTGATTTGATTTGCAAATAGCCTAAAGAAAGGTATCTACTTCTCGTCCAAGAATATCCTTTCCTAGGCCTGCAGGTTTGTGGATTGTAGCGAGCCTGTCTTTAAATTTATTATCGGTTAGTAACTACTAGAACAGCCAAGATCTTTTATATATACTTTACAATTCTCACGGTCGATATCTGTAAGTACGTAGTCTAAGGCTGATGCTTATCATTTTGATACACTAAACTTAGTGTTTATGATTTTGTGTTGTGCGACGCAAAAAGTGATAAGTGACAGTTACTGGAATTAAGGAAAACGTGGATGGGAGGACCCACCAATATAACTTTCTTTTCACACAACCTGTTTATTTAACAATATATAAACTCCGTTTTACAGATAATCGAATCATTTAACCATAAAATTTTCTTTAATAAATCTGCAAAATTCTTTTGACCTTAAATCTTAAGTAGAGTAAGCTTTAAATCTTTGCAAAAGAAATCAGAAGTGCTGTATTGCAAAACAGCAAACAATATGACAAGGATACAAGATGGGCGGACCTGCAGCCCGCCCGCTGTCGGGTGAATCAGCAGTGTTTACTACGGCGCTGGTCACAGTCTGTCTCATTAAATGCCCTTCTGCAACACATGAAAACTATGTAAGCACCATTGATGACAAGAGTAATTAAGTTACTCAAAACAAACGACTCAACTTTTAATCTGAAAGCTGTATGTCGAAAGATTTGAGGTTAGGATGCGCACCTGTGCTTAAAGGTTAAACAGATTAGCAAACAATATGACAATGAAAGTTGCTGGCAGATTAAAACTGTGTGCCGGACCGTGACTCGAACTCGGGACCTTTGCCTTTCGACGGCAAGAGGTCTACCATCTGAGCTACCCGAGCACGACTCACGCCCCTTCCTCACAGATCGAAGCACGACTCACGTCCCGTCCTCACAGCTGTGAGGACGGGGCGTGAGTCGTGCTCGGGTAGCTCAGATGGTAGAGCACTTGCCCGCGAAAGGCAAAGGTCCCGAGTTGGAGTCTCGGTCCTTCACACAGTTTTAATCTGCCAGCAAGTTTCATATCAGCGCACACTCTGCTGCAGAGTGAAAATTCTCATTATGGAAATATGACAATGATAACGCTTACTTGAAAGCGACTAACCTCTTTACTTCAATCGGCAACCAAGGTGCGACTGGATCCCAACCCGTCCTTTCTGACAATTTACTAAGGCCCTGGTGACAGTTGGCTGTTAATATTTTCAAGGGTAAACTAATTGTCAGTTATTAAGACCGCTCAGAAGGAACGTCTTAAAACATCACTTGTGAATACTTACTACAAGAGAACTCACTCGACGGGACCACATGATCCAGCTAAAATACACAAATAATGACCCAGTCTTTCAAACAAAGAAACGAACAGCTTAATACCAGAGGTTGTTCAGATTATAACTGATGACTGAGAAATGCAATTGCAATCAAAGAACTGAACCAGTTAACAGTTGAATCTAACCACAAGGTCCCTCTTTGTTTAACGGGAATCTTTGCTTTAGTACAATTGTTCCGACTGTATTTATGACCAAGAGGTGATTAATTAGAACATTAATGAGTGGGTATAAACCAGAAAGGAAAGGCAATATAATAGCGGGACAAATTTTCAAACGACAACAAGTGTCTTAGCACAATACTACGGTCCATATTTTACGACCAAAGAGCCGACCGAGTAAACCTCTGAGGGTCGGGTACAAACCAGAAAATAATAAGGAGGGCAGGTAGGCAATTACATAAATCAGCACGAGGATTCCAGAATGTTTCTCCCCTTTATCAGCAAGCAGTTCCATGGATCCACGGTGCGTCGCAGCGGTTACCGAGTGGTGCCGATGAAAGCCACGTAGAAGGGGGCAGCCAGGCCACGAGCGATCGCCCGACACGAATGTTGCCAACCAACCAACCGACGGGGTGCCGGCCTGCTGCTTGTAGTCGACGCTGACCCCGGTGAAGCACTCCGGTGTCTTCGCTCTGCGCAGACCCTCCTTGCGCAGCTCGTGGCTTCGGCCTCTCGGACCTCGTGACCAACTCCTGCTGCGACGCTACCGCCAATCGCCAAACTTCGTACCTCTCTCTCGGGTCCCGTGTATATATATATATATATATATATATATATATATATATATATATATATACGGGATTCGCTGACCCGAGAGGAAGGCAAGCAAAGACCTTCTAGGGACACAACCCACAGATACCAACACTTCCTCACAGATATTGGCAATGAGGCCGCTAGAGGGATAGTGGATACTACACCTTGTAAGCGTATTGTCATATCGCTGGCTTAGTTGTGCAGTAACTTTGCGGGCAGCCGCGTCTGTAGAGTCGAGCGCAGAACACGGAACTGTTGTGTTGTGTTGTGGGTAACTCTGCATGTAAGAAGCATTGTTATTATGGAAGTTACAGTGTTGCTGCAACTGCTATTACAGTAAAGTGATGGAATATGGAAGTGATTCAGAGGAAAGTGCGTAATGATGTAATTAAAAGTGAGCAGTACCACCAATGACATTTTTGTGTACCCTCTCATTGCGTGTCATATGGTACAGTATCAATCATCCGCGCCGTGTTCGGTCTCCCAGAATGAACTGATGTGAATCAGTAGAAATTAGTTACCATAAAAGAGTTCAGTCAAGTGCCAGTGTCTTGTAGCGACGGTGAGAACGTGCGTTCGATCATCGCGTTCCGTATCATCAACAATCAGCCGCGCCGCGACGGTTACGCGCACGCTCGTACAAGTGAGAACTGAGAACTGAAAAATTAACTTTACGAACAGTGTTATATCATTACTAGTGACAAGGAGGAGTGGTACCAAATATCTGTGTATGTGTGACGAGCGTAAGAACTTTCGTGCGATCATTCGGCTTCCGCATCATCAACAATCTCCCGCGTCGTTTCGGTTACGCGAACGCTCGTCTGAGTGATGTTGTGGAGTGGTCATCATCACCAGTTATCTGTTATATTAGCAGGTCCTTTACCTCTCCATTTTCTGCGATCCATTGCTTTCTTCTTAAGGCTGCTGTATGTTGTACTGTCCATCATGTCATCCAGTATTTGGAATCTCTTCCTTCCTCGCTTCCTTTTCCCTTCTACATAACCTACAAAAACTGTTTTTATCGGTCCGTCATTCTTTCTTAATATATGCCCAATCCAATTTCTTTTTCTTCTCTTTATTACATCTAGTAACTGTCTTTTCTCTCCCACTCCTCTCAGTACCTCTTCATTTTTTACTCTGTCCATCCAACTTATTCTTTCCATCTTCCGCCATGTCCAGATCTCAAAAGCCTCCAGCCTTTCTCTGTCTTTTTTCCTCATAGTCCATGTTTCAGCGCCATATAGAACAACATGCAGCGTCTGACCCGGAGCGGGCGGCTGCAAAAGGCGTCTGTATCCCATGTTAGGGGCGGCCCCCAGAACTGCGGAAGGCAACGGAATACCACCGCAGATTATCTTCCCTGCATAATGCAGTCTCCATTTTATGCACAAAAAATGGCTTCCTCTCATGTTAAATCAGTGTCCCGAGGTAAAATAGTCCCCCATTCGGATCTCCGGGGGGGACAACTTGAAAGGAGGCAAAAAATCAAAACGAGAATTGGTACCTGGAATGTCAGAACTCTGCTACAATCAGGAAAACTAGAAAACCTTAAAAGAGAGATGGAAAAGAATCATATGGACCTCGTAGGAGTTGCTGAGGTAAGATGGAATGGACATGGAGAGTTGCAGTCAGATGAATATGTATTCTACTACTCAGGAGGAGAAGTAAAAGGAATTAATGGAGTAGGAATGATTATGACAAAGGAATTGGCTAAATGTGTGGAGTACGTAGACTATGCAAATGACCGGGTTATTGGTGTAAGGCTGAAAGGAGCACAAAAAGATTTACTGATTGTCCAGGTGTATATGCCAACTTCAGAACATGATGACCAAATTGTAGAAGAAACGTACAATGTAATAGAGAGAATAATGGACGAAAATAAAAAATGCTGCAAAATAGTAATGGGAGACTGGAACGCCATTGTGGGAGAAGGGAAAGAGGGAAACATAGTGGGCAGTCATGGTCTTGGGAAGAGAAATGACAGAGGTTAATGGTTAATTGACTTCTGCAGGGAAAGGCAGCTGATAGCGGCAAACACATGGTTCAAGAACCATAAGAGGAGGCTCTACACTTGGAAATCACCAGGGGATAAATACAGAAAACAAATCGATTTTATACTGGTAGAATAAAGATACAGGAATGGAATCAAGAAGGTGCACACATTACCAGGTGCAGATATTAATAGTGACCACAACTTACTTATGGCAGAAATAGAAATAACAATGAAAAAACTGAAAAAGGCGACAATGGTGAAGAAGTGGGATTTAGAGAAGTTAAGGTCCAACAAAGAACAAATTACAGAAATGCTGTCTCGGGACTTTCTAAACACATTACGAGACAAAGAAGCACCTGATAATGCCAACGAGTACTGGAATATGCTGAAAGAAGGAATTATTAAAGCAGAACAGCAAAATATAGGGTATGTAAAAGGGAAAAGGTCAAAAAAACCATGGGTCACACAAGAAATGATTTCCGAGATGGAGGAGAGAAGAAAATTGAAAAACAAGAACACTGAAGATGCAAGAAAGATATACCGAAGGTTAAATAACGAACTGCGAAGAGAAACAGAGCAGGCTAGGAAAAAATGGCTAAAAGAGGAATGTGATGAAATTGAAGAACTGCATGAGAAGTATAGGTTGGAAAATGATAGACCCCTAGCCCTCGAAACCTAATAGCGTCAGGGTCGGAAAAGAACAAGAGCTGGCCGAGGGTGGCCAGATAGGAAAGATAAGAGTGAGGAGCCTGGCATAAGTAAGTGGAAGCAATGCCAGGACTCAGCTCGGGGCCCCGTGGTCGCCAGCCACGTATCACTAGGTGTGACTCCCTGTGGAGTGGTAATGATACATTAATTGGGATAAACACTTAGGAATTAGAATGTAAACAGTGCAACCTGCAGTTTCCTTTAATCGTCTCAGAATATAGTTGATCATACCAAACAAAGGACAGTGTTGTATTTTAACGTTGAGTGGCTCCCCTAAACCCGCTTGCATATTTCAATTGATAATTTGATGCAGGTCGGTCAGCAGTGTGGAGCAGGACAATACGACCGCCGTAAGATTACCAGGTACGTGGTGTGGACAGGGCCCACGGTCGAAAGGACGAACAGTATAAGGTACGCGGGCGTGTTACCACCTGAGCCAGCGGCGCCACACAGAACAGCCGACTGACTACCTCAATGCCAACACGGCTCAAAAAGTGTTCGGAATATTTAGGAAATTAGAGTGTTCACAGAAGCTGTTTCAGACTACTTTTCGACCGTTGACTCTGGAAAAGTGTATGGAAAAAATGAACACCCAAATTTTTCTGTGGGAGCTCTTATTTCATTAAGGTGATCATTTCTCCCTATGTAATTTGGAGTCAGCATAAAACTTTCATAATATAAATAGAAAGGTAGTGATTGAAATTTTGTGTAAAGATCTCGCTGCAACGAAATACATCTTTGATTTAATGACTGCTACTACAAATCGCATATCGTATTCGTGACACTCTCTCTACTATTTCGTGATAATACAAAACAAGCTGCCCTTCTTTGAACTTTTTCGATCTCCTCCGTCAACCCTGTCTGGTAAGGGTCTTATACGATGCAGCAGCACTCTAGCACAGGACGGACAAGCGTACTATAGGTAGTCTCTCCAGCGGATTTGTTACATCTTCTAAGTGCTCTGCCGGTAAAAGTCAGTGTCTGATTCGGCTTCCCTAATACAATTTCTATATGATGGTTCCAATTTAAGTTGTACACAATACCAGTCTCTAGGTATTTAGTTGGATCGACAACCCTTGAATTTCTATTATTTACCGCGTAACCTGAATTTTATGGCTAATTTTCAGTAGTTACATCGAGGACCTCATACTTTTTTATTTTTCAGGGTTAATTGCCACTTTTCGCGCCCTACAGATGTCTCGTCTACATATTTTTATAATTCGTGTTGATCTTTTGATGACTTCACCAGACGGCAAAAGACAACTTCACCTGCAAATACTGTAAGAGGCCTGTTCGCGTTGTCTCACAAATCGTTTATATGGATTACAAACTTGACAAACAACAAGCCAGAAGTCGAAAACATTTTGAACAATCATTTTTTAAATGCTGTAGAAAAAATAGGATCTAAATGTTCATTAGAAGAAGCAAGGCAGTTAATGGAAGAGGCCTTACCTACACCACCTACATCTACATCTACATGATTACTCTGCAATTCACATTTACCATTTGATACAATTGAAATTCCACCCACCTCTCCTTCTCAAATTAGGAAGATAATAAACTCTGTCAAGAATAAAAGCTCACTTCGAATTGATGGCATTTCCAGCAGGATAATAAAAGCTTGTTCCCAAGAGATCAATGTGATTCTTAGCCACATATGTAATAGCTCTCTGAAGCAGGGTATTTTCCCAGATAGACTGAAGTATGCCATTGTTATACCACTGCATAAAAAAGGGGATACGTATGATGTCAACAACTACCGCCCAATCTCTCTTCTGACTGCCTTATCCAAAATTCTTGAAAAAGTAATATATTGTGGAGTAGCTTCACACCTTTGCAAAAATAAAGTTTTAACAAAATGCCAGTTTGGTTTCCAGAAAGGTTTTTCAACAGAAAATGCCATATATACTTTCACTAATGAAATATTAAATGCTCTGAGTAACCGGAAGTCACCTGTTGGGGCTTTTTGTGATCTATCAAAGGCTTTTGAATGTGTAAATCATGGAATACTTCTAGATAAGCTCAAGTACTGTGGTATGAATGGGACAGTGCTCAAATGGTTTAAATCATACCTAACTGGAAGAGTGCAGAAAGTTGAAATAAGAAGTTCACATAATATACAAAGAACTGGTGATTTCTCAAACTGGGGAACAATCGAGAATGGCGTGCCACAAGGTTCGGTCTTGGGTCCTCTGCTGTTCTTAATATATGTTAATGACTTGCCATTGTTTATTCACGAAGATGCAAAGCTGGTACTTTTTGCCGATGATACACGTATAGCTATCACACCCAACAGACAAGAATTAACTGATGAAATTGTAAACGATGTTTTTCAGCAAATCATTAAGTGGTTCTCTGCAAATGGGTTCTCATTAAACTTTGACAAAACAGTGTATATACTTACAGTTCCACACAGTAAATGGAATGACACCATTAATAAATATACACTACGATCAGAAATTCTCTGCAAATGGGTTCTCATTAAACTTTGACAAAACAGTGTATATACTTACAGTTCCACACAGTAAATGGAATGACACCATTAATAAATATACACTACGATCAGAAATCGGTAGCTAAGGTAGAATATTCAAAATTTCTAGGTATATGCACTGATGAGGGGTTGAACTGGAAAAAAACACACTGAGGATCTGCTGAAACGTTTGAGTTCCGCTACTTATGATATTAGGGTCATTGCAAATTTTGGCGATATACATTTCAGTAAATTAGCTTACCACGCCTGTTTTCATTCTCTGCTTTCGTATGGTATCATATTCTGGGGTAACTCATCATTGAGTAAAAGAGTGTTCATTGCTCAAAAGAGTGTAATCAGAATAATTGCTGGAGCTCATCCGAGATCATCCTGCAGACACTTATTTATAGAGCTAGAGATCTTCACTGTAGCCTCACAATATATGTATTTACTTATGAAATTTGTTATTAACAATACGAACGAATTCAAAAGTGAAAGCAGTGTACATGGTTACAACACTAGGAGAAAGGATGATCTTCACTACTCAAGGTTAAATCTAACTTTGGCTCAGAAGGGGGTAAATTATGCTGCCACAAAAGTCTTTGTTCACTTACCTAATAGCATCACAAGTCTGACAGGTAGCCATATAGCTTTTAAAAGTAAATTAAAAGAATTTCTTAATGGTAACTCCTTCTACTCATTAAATGAATTTTTGAATATAGTTAGTGGGTAATTTCCCCAACATCGAGCAAAAAAAAAAAAAAAAAAACCGCTTAGAAATATTAAATGTCATGTAATATTTTGTGTAATGTAATATCTTGTATAGACACCTTTTATTAACCTGACACGTTACACATGATTACGAAGTGTCGTATTCATGATCTATGGAACAAGTACTAATCTAATCTAATCAGCAGATGGCTTATAATAGCTCCTGGTGTAGACCCAGGCACTACCTCTGTTTCACTCGATTAGTACGAACTGTCCTTTTAGACAGTGAATCACCCTTAGCACCCACAACACATAAAAAACACATAAAATAATTACGAATCAAAGTCAGCTGCGCCGGATGCGTTGTAGCCGCGTGGTCTAGGGCACCTTGCCACAGTTCGCGCGGCTGCCCCCGTCGGAGGTTCGTGTCCTACCTCGGGCATGGGTGTGTGTGTTGTCCTTCGCGTTAGTTAGTTTAACTTAGATTAAGTAGTGTATAAGCCTAGGGACCGATGACCTCAGCAGTTTGGTCCCGTAGGAACTTACCACAAATTTCCAAATTTCCTAAGTCAGCTGGCGAACTGCTGTTATATAACACTGGGGTTAACTCAGCCCTAAAACACACACTATAGAGAACCCTTCAGTACAGAGGATAGCTTCGAATAGCAACTTGGACAGCCCACATGTTTAGGTGCTCACCAGACATGCCCATACGGCTAAACCACTGCACTTTGCCAACGATTTCTGTACACGCCAAACAGTAGAAGCAATGCCAAGGCCGTCTTCCACGGAATCCGAGCGATGTGTTTCTCAGTTACGTAAACTGACAGATTAGCAGTTCCCATTTTCGCTCTGATACGTAATTCTGGAAGTTGTTTATAGTTTCCATGTTCCACATAACTGCCAGCAGTTGCGTTGGATGGCCATCCTCCAGTTATCGGTGGTCAACAGCGGAGAGCAATCCGATGGGCACCTCCGTTATGTCGGTGCGGCAGAGCGTGTGCATGCCCCCTGGAGACAAGCGAAGCGGGCATTTGCTGAGCTACGGACAAAGAGGTTACGCTGCGCTTTCCATGACATATAGGGACAGTGCATAAGTCAAATTGTTTCTTGGATAATTGTGCCGTAACATAGCGTTTGCAATAGTAAGAGCATGTTGCAACAATGTGTAATCAATCCAAGTTCAGACTGTAATTAAAATATTTACCGAACAAAAATCAGCAAACAGCCGCATATTTTCAGAAGTTGTTACTTTATTTATACGACCAGTTCCAGCATCTCATTAATGCCATCTTCAGGCCCCTATGCACTCCATGTATAAACTATTATGTATACATGAAGTGTACAGGGAACTGAAGATGGCTACGAAGTTCTAAAAATGTTTAGTGACTTTTCTTCCGTAAGTATGTGACCGGCCGCTGTCCCGTATCCATCACTACTCAACAGAGTAGCTGAAATATGTCCGTTTCATGGGTTGTTTGACGAATTAAACTACATGCTTGAAAATGTCTACACATCCGAAACCATGACATGTATCATGACATGTACATTGCTCAGTATTGATTGCGAATAATTCGTGTTGAGCTTCAACACTTGCCAGGACTATTAACGTATGTTTCAACTTCCTACAGTCTTCAATGCCATGCGGCCGTTGATTTATACATTTCAGTACCTCGTTGCAACGTTCGATTGTGTTGGTGGTGTCCTCGACTATACTGTCGTCTGCATACACAATCGCTGGTCCAGTTGGTAGTGCGTTATCGTCAACCTGTTTCACTTGACGTAGTAATGAACAAACGCACGGAGTGGCAATGGAATTCACCCTCTCTCCGAAAGCATCTTTAAGTTAGCCTTCGAGCAAGCTGTCTCAAGCTCCTCGCAATTCCGAACGCGCTGTTGGCTGCGATACGTGCTACATACATTAGTTTTTTGGCCTCATGGAATAGCACAGCTATATTAAGTTCTATTAGGATATTATCAGCCTGCTTAAGGACATCCGTTCCTGGACATTAAAGTCTACAGACCTCCTAACGGCGAACTGGGACACAACGTTTACCGGAAACCTACCCACACCATCCGGAACCTACACGCCGAATCCCATTATCATCATCATCATCATCCAACTCAGACGTATTCCATGCACTTACGCCGACAGCTCGAGCGAACGCATCAGAGATAAAAACTACATCAAACAAGAACTGAAAGAGCTGCGCACCACCTTCTCCGCAAGTGGATACGACAATAAAACAATAACAAGTGCCACACAGTTCAGTGGGAAGCCAAGTACAGGAAGCGAGATAAAAGAACAGATCCCAGTGGTTCGCTTACCATCCTCTTCAACTTCCGTCGTGAACTTAATGTTGAGATCCATAATCATTAAAATGATCTAGGAAACGATACCTAGCATCCCCCACACGGGGCCATACCGTAAACGTATCGCCGACGTATCTCCAAAATCAAGTTGGTTTTAAGAAAACCATTTGTATGTAGGAGCACCCAACTTGCTGAAAGGCCGAGGAGGAAAATCTTTGCTTTTGTACGTTAGGCAAACCGTATAATCTCGGCAAGACTGCAGCACCAGGTCGAAGTTTCTTAAGAACATCGTCAGATAGTAAACTCTTCCTCAAAAGTGAAATTGTCTTCCGTTTTATACGTTCAGCTGGATTGTTCTGTAATCTCCGGTATGCCGAGTCTGTGTCGTGAAAGAAAAACCGTTGCTTTGCCCTTGTCCGCTGGTAGAATTATTAAATCCCGGTCTTCTCTGATGGGCCGAATCGCGACTCTTTCAAACGAGGAGATGGGGCACCCGACGCAACGTATGCGAGACCTCTTGCATAACTTGATCAGCTAGATCCTAGGGCAAGGTGGACAAACCTTGTTCAGCTGCGGAAATGAATTTAGTAATGGAAACATTCCTGGGTGTAGGAGCAAAATTTAATCTCTTTTCCACTACTGCCAGCGTATCGTTGTCCAGTTGTTTGGTTGTGAGAGTAACCACAACATGTAGGCGGGTGTCATCATCTGTGAGTAGAGTGAGAAGAAATCCGTCAAAAACTTCGAAGATTGCCTACTGCATCTCAGCAGAAAAGCGGCAGCGCTCAGCAACTTCCCTTCTTCTTACGACGTTTATCAAACTTCCTTATAAGTTCAAACATCTCCTCCCCGTAGAGACTCTTGATGTGGCTCCATAAACTTTACCGGTGTTGTAATTAATAATATTCATATCGGGTCTCCACTCAGAACGTAACGTCACCTTGACACAATAAATTTCTTGTATCACCAGAGCAACTTGTAACATTGGTAGGCCCGAACATTTGACGCACCCCAGCATGGGCCTTCACTGTCGTGAAGTACCGTTTCCCATCTTAAATTCTCCAGTTCTATCATGGCTTCTACTATTACCCCTACAACTCACTCGACCTCTTCCTCCTCTGTCTCTCACATTTACTTGCTTCACTCTGTTAGTCTACTCTCTGTTCTCCTGGTACAACTCAGAGTCTCTGTTTTCACGAAATGAACAATTTGGTTTTCATATCTACATCTCTCATTCCATTCAAAAAGTCTTTAATATTACTATTATGCCCTACCAGTCCACATCTTTTGTTAGGAGGTAACATCCCCGTCAGTATCTCTATAGTATCCCTGTCACACCAAGCACTATCCAAATGTTTCATGTCATTAACCCACATCTCACAGTATTCTCCCATACTCTTCCTATTTCTTCTATCTAACTACGGAGGTTTCTTAAAAGCTTCTACATCGCTTTCTTTCTCTCTGGACCAATACTCCCCAAAAAAAACTGAGATAAATTCTTCAAAAGTTTCATACTTATCAGGCGCATCCGCTCCCCAATTCAAACTTTCTCTTTTAACAGGTACTTATACGAGTAACACCTATGCTTATGTTGTGCCAAATATGACTTTAACATACAATAACAGTACCGTCTGGGAGGAATTTTGAGGTTTGACCTTGTGTTTACCTAATAGACAGAGTGTATCCAACATGAATTTCGTATAAATGGCAATTAGTAGACAGACTTTAATTTTGGAAATAAGGGAAGTAGTGAATGTTTTCATGAATGAAATAATAAACGGTCGCCAGCCTAATTAGCACATAATAATGTGTGAACATTAAGTTCCCCCCCATGAACCATGGACCTTGCCGTTGGTGGTGAGGCTTGCGTGCCTCAGCGATACAGATGGCCGTACCGTAGGTGCAACCACAACGGAGGGGTATCTGTTGAGAGGCCAGACAAACATGTGGTTCCTGAAGAGGGGCAGCAGCCTTTTCAGTAGTTGCAGGGGCAACAGTCTGGATGATTGACTGATCTGGCCTTGTAACATTAACCAAAACGGCCTTGCTGTGCTGGTACTGCGAACGGCTGAAAGCAAGGGGAAACTACAGCCGTAATTTTTCCCGAGGACATGCAGCTTTAATGTATGATTAAATGATGATGGCGTCCTCTTGGGTAAAATATTCCGCAGGAAACAGTGGCGTTTTGTAGCACATGTGTTTCGGGACGGTTTTCTCAACTTATCATCAATACCGTGGAGTTACAGATCTGTGCCGTGTGTGTTCCCTATGTGCCTATGCTATTAGCGCCAGTTTTGTGTAGTGCCACGTTGTGTGGCACCACATTCTGCAATTATCCTTAACTTATGAGCATGAGTGTATAACATACTCTACCCCTTATCACAATCATAAAAAAATTAACATTAAGAGATGCTGCATTTTAGATTAAAACACGAATTAAACTGAACAAGCTAACAATTACTGAGATAACGGAGGTTCTAAACAGGTTAAAGATACACTACAAAGTCAATGATACGCAGTTGGCTCTGTATCTTCAGTTGTTTTTCGTAAAAGCGTGCAACCAAGTCAAATCAAATTAATCTGCAAAATGTTTGAAGAATATTGGAGAATTGATAAGTATAGTAATGGTGACGATCATCTTTTCGGTTAATCTACATTCTTGAGCACGGTATTTTATTTTGTAAGTGCGGTAAATTTAAGAGAGATGGATGGGAATATTTTCAGTCCGAGTAGTTGAACGCGGTCGGTCCTCGAAATTTAGGGGAAAGGGTAATTTGTCTCAATGTGTTTGTATTCATTGGGTTTACAAAATGACGATTAAAGAAGATAAACGTGTATCTAGTTTCCAGACAATGGAAAGTGAAAGGCGCTAGATAAAGATACAGGCTCTGTTATAGAAATATAGAGAAATGATCAGCCGTTACATTGGAACTAGCAATCAAAAAAGAAGTAGATGCGAAGGGTGGAATAGGAAGTATGTTGGCCTTGCTGCTGGTGGACGTGAAAGGAATGAAAGAAGGGCTGGAGGAAATGAAAGATGGCATGGAAGAACGGCTGAAAGAACTGAAGGAATAACTGAGTGGGCAGATAGAAACCGTTAGCCAAGAGGTAGATGAGTCAAGAAAACAGCTAGATCAGAAATTCAGACAAAACTTGAAGGAATTTAAATGGGAGCTGGAAAATGGGTTAGAAAAGAGGCTGTCTGAGTTCAAGGTGGAGGTAAATCAACATTTTGATAAATTTAAAGATGATGTTAAAGAGAGATTCAAAGATGATGTTAAAGAGACATTTAAGGAAACAGAATTTGAATTAAATGGAAAACGAAAGAAATTCGGGAGCGCTATAAAGGAAAAGTAGAATGGTTGGATAAAAACGTCGAAGCCAAAGCTGAAAAGTGTGAACGAAGAAAAATAGAAGTGAAGGAATATTGCGATCGAGTTTTCCAGGAACATAGTCAAAAGACTAAGATAGAAGTGGAAGAAGTTAAAAGGACCACCTCTCTGATTGAGAATGGGGCAGGGACTATAGAGAGATCACTACATGATAGAAATGGCGCAGCTTCAGTTCTGGCAGTACATATGAGAGACAGTGGTAGTTTTAATAAGATAGTGTTTGATCCTAAAGGGAATGTACGTCCCATGTATTTTATACATAATCTGAGAAGTCAGTTCACAATAGAGTGGACAGAGAAAGATAAGATATGGACGGCCAGTGTGTAACACCATCATCGATTGTAAGTAGTTTATACAGTGTTATTATATGTATGTAACTATGGAGTGAAGCTCTGTACTAGTTAAGATCTTTGAATTGTCAAAAGGAAAGTGGAAGTTAATGATGTATATATTGTGAAGGTTTAATAATGTTTAAAAATATGAAACTTTATAAAATATGTATGCACGTAAAAGAGACATTATACTTTGAAGTAGTATCGTATAAAGGAAAAGGTGTAGCGAACCCCCTCCTCTGCGGAAGGGGCATGGCACGCGGGAAAAGGTGGATTTGGTGGTCAATCTGGGCGGTGAGAGAGAGAGTACATTGCGCAGTCAGTGGCCACCAGTTGTACAGTCAATTCCGTGGGTGACAAGTGAGGCATTCGGAAGCCGATTTATGTTGAAATTGCCTCGGATGTAGTATGGAATGGCTCTGAAATGATTAATACGTCGTCAAGAAGAAATTTGAAAAGAGCCTTGAAGTGCAAGAAGTGAGACCAGGTAGCCGCCACGTGCTTGCCACCAGTATTGCGCCACTGCTCTGCCAGCGTCAGGAAATCAGATACATATCTTAGTATGGACCAGTATCTTTGTGTGTGTGCTTTTTCAATTAAAATTCAAGTGATAAAACATGTGTGTGAACTTTGAAATTGTCCTGATCATGAAACCATTTTAGGGTCCTATCTTAAACGCGCAAAAGACCGAGTATCCTGTTTCTGAATTACCATAGAATTGTTTCTAATTTGAATGTGCCAAAGTTTCAGTGTTAAAGTGTATAAATGTTGCCTGTTACACCACCTGCATCACAGATAATAAAAAAGGCACAAATTTGACTTACAGGAAATTTGATTTTGCCTTGACTATTACCATGAAGTTTTATTTGAGTATAACATTTGAGTAAATTGCTATATAGTATTGAAGTATAAACAAATTCAAGTAGGGTTACAAATTCACATTAGTGTAATACAACTTGTCTCTGAAATAGTTACAGAATTTGCCTTAGATTAAACGACAGTTTATGGGCCCCACTATATTGTTCTCTATAATAAGAATGTTTTTGCTAAAGGAATCCGAAGTATTTCCATAAAAGAAAGAGTATAAAAAAGTGTTTGTGCAGTGTTATTTTATTGCATTTGTGTTGTTTGTGTGTTAGTTAAACCAGGACTCATGTCATGCTTCACTAAGTCTCGTGATGTCTTTGATAACTTTTTGGTGCTGAATTGATTAATGGTTGAGATGATGATCATTATTAACAGGATGTGACTGCTAATTTATGTGAATGATAACTACTGCTAATCACTGTTCAGTTCGTTTGGTAATTGTGTATTTTCATTGGACTTTACAAGGAGAGAAATAATGAGAGTCGTTTTTCGAAAATTATAGTTAAATTCTTGGAACTTAATGTTGTTGTTGTTGTGGTCTTCAGTCCTGAGACTGGTTTGATGCAGCTCTCCATGCTACTCTATCCTGTGCAAGCTTCTTCATCTCCCAGTACCTACTGCAACCTACATCCTTCTGAATCTGCTTAGTGTATTCATCTCTTGGTCTCCCTCTACGATTTTTACCCTCCACGCTGCCCTCCAATGCTAAAATTGTGATCCCTTGATGCCTCAAAACATGTCCTACCAACCAATCCCTTCTTCTAGTCAAGTTGTGCCACAAACTTCTCTTCTCCCCAATCCTATTCAATACCTCCTCATTAGTTACGTGATCTACCCACCTTATCTTTAGCATTCTTCTGTAGCACCACATTTCGAAAGCTTCTATTCTCTTCTTGTCCAAACTGGTTATCGTCCACGTTTCACTTCCATACATGGCTACACTCCATACAAATACTTTCAGAAACGACTTCCTGACACTTAAATCTATACTCGATGTTAACAAATTTCTCTTCTTCAGAAACGATTTCCTTGCCATTGCCAGTCTACATTTTATATCCTCTCTACTTCGACCATCATCAGTTATTTTACTCCCTAAATAGCAAAACTCCTTTACTACTAAAATTCCCGCAGCATCACCCGACTTAATTCGACTACATTCCATTATCCTCGTTTTGCATTTGTTGATGTTCATCTTATATCCTCCTTTCAGGACACTCCATTCTGTTCAACTGCTCTTCCAAGTCCTTTGCTGTCTCTGACAGAATTACAATATCATCGGCGAACCTCAAACATTTTATTTCTTTTCCATGGATTTTAGTACCTACTCCGAATTTTTCTTTTGTTTCCTTTACTGCTTGCTCAATATACAGATTGAATAACATCGAGGAGAGGCTACAACCCTGTCTCACTCCCTTCCCAACCACTGCTTCCCTTTCGTGCCCCTCGATTCTTATATCTGCCATCTGGTTTCTGTACAAATTGTAAATAGCCTGTCGCTCCCTGTATTTTACTCCTGCCAGCTTTAGAATTTGAAAGAGAGTATTCCAGTCAACATTGTCAAAAGCTTTCTCTAAGTCTACAAATGCTAGAAACGCAGGTTTGCCTTTCCTTAATCTTTCTTCTAACATATGTCGCAAGGTCAGTATTGCTTCACGTGTTCCAACATTTCTACGGAATCCAAACTGGTCTTCCCCGAGGTCGGCTTCTATACCAGTTTTTCCATTCATCTGTGAAGAATTCATGTTAGTATTTTAGCTGTGAGTTATTAAACTGATAGTTCGGTAATTTTCACATCTGTCAACACCTGCTTTCTTTGGGATTGGAATTATTATATTTGTCGTGAAGTCTGCGGGTATTTCGCCTGTCTCATACATCTTGCTCACCAGATGGTAGAGTTTTGTCAGGACTGGCTCTCCCAAGGCCGTCAGTAGTTCTAATGGAATATTGTCTACTCCCGGGTTCTTGTTTCGACTCAGGACTTTCAGTGCTCTGTCAGACTCTTCACGCAGTATCGTATCTCCCATTTCATCTTCATCTACATCCTCTTC
Organism: Schistocerca serialis cubense; assembly: GCF_023864345.2. Lineage (NCBI taxonomy): Eukaryota > Metazoa > Arthropoda > Insecta > Orthoptera > Acrididae > Schistocerca > Schistocerca serialis. The sequence goes on along the minus strand of NC_064638.1, from coordinate 1,278,726,667 downwards.
CATTTCTATAACATTGCCCTCAAGTACATCGCCCTTGTATAGACCTTCTGTATACTCCTTCCTCCTTTCTGTTTTCCCTTCTTTGCTTAGAACTGGGTTTCCATCTGAGCTCTTGATATTAATACAAGCGGCTCTCTTTTCTCCAAAGGTCTCTTTAATTTTCCTGTAGCCAGTATCTATCTTACCCCTAGGGAGATAAGCCGCTACATCCTTACATTTGTCCTCTAGCCATCCCTGTTTAGCCATTTTGCACTACCTGTCGATCTCATTTTTGAGACGTTTGTATTCCTTTTTGCCTGCTTCATTTACTGCGTTTTTATATTTTCTCCTTTCATCAATTAAATTCAATATTTCTTCTGTTACCCAAGGAGTTCTACTAGCCCTCGTCTTTTTACCTACTTCATCCTCTGTTGCCTTCACTACTTCATCCCTCAGAGCTACCCATTCTTCTTCTACTGTATTTCTTTCCCCCATTCCTGTCAATTGTTCGCTTATGCTGTCCCTGAAACTCTGTACAACCTCTGGTTTAGTCAGTTTATCCAGGTCCCATCTCTTTAAATTCCCACCTTTTTGCAGTTTCTTCAGTTTTAATCTACAGTTCATAACCAATAGATTGTGGTCAGAGTCCACTTCTGCCCCTGGAAACGTCTTACAATTTAAAACCTGGTTCCGAAATCTATCTGATACCTTTTAGTATCTCCAGGGTTCTTCCATGTATACAACCTTCTTTCACGATTCTTGAACCAAGTGTTAGCTATGATTAAGCTATGATTAAGTTATGCTCTGCACAAAATTCTACCAGCCGGCTTCCTCTTTCATATCTTAGCCCCAATGCATATTCACCTACTATGTTTCCTTCTCTCCCTTTTCCTACTCTCGAATTCCAGTCACCTGTGACTATTAAATTTTCGTCTCCCTTCACTTCCTGCATAATTTCTTTTATCTAATCATTAATTTCTTTAATTTCTTCATCATCTGCAGAGTTAGTGGCATATAAACTTTGACTACTGTACTAGGCATGGGCTTTGTGTCTATCTTGGCCACAATAAGGCGTTCACTATGCTGTTGGTAGTAGCTTACCCGCACTCCTAATTTTTTATTCATTGTTAAACCTACTCCTGCATTATCCCTATTTGATTTTGTATTTCTAATCCTGTATTCACCTGACCAAAAGTCTTGTTCCTCCTGCCACCGAACTTCACTAATTCCCACTATATCTAACTTTAACCTATTAATTTCCCTTTTTAAATTTTCTAACCTACCTGCCCGATTAAGGGATCTGACATTCCACGTTCCGATCCGTAGAACGCCAGTTTTCTTTCTCTTGATAACGACGTCCTCTTAAGTAGTCCCCGCCCGGAGATCCGAATGGGGGACTATTTTACCTCCGGAATATTTTTCCCAAGAGAACCCCATCATGATTTAACCATACAGTAAAGCTGCATGCCCCCGGGAAAAATTAACATTGTTTGAGAACAGGTTTAAACTAAAAGAGATTATCATGACAGTGATCTAAAAAGAGAATGTGCATATACGTGAATAAGATTATCACGATACTTTGCAACACTTGTGTTAATTCATTTGGATGGATTGTTTATGGAGTGATGATACTCTCAATACAAATATTCAGTTAAATCAGTTCACATGTCACCCCCTCTACTTTTTTCATCACTTGCAAAAGTTATAGGCACCCCATTTTTACAGAACGTTTGTAGGCTGTAGTGCTAGCTATAGTGTTGCTCAGAGTAGCATCTTATTAAAATAATTATTTTTGTCATCCTCAGGAGAACACGGCACCTACAACATGGATAGGGCTTCTAATGGAGAATTCAGTCGATGGAACCCTGGATTGACAGAGAGATCATGGTTCGTCATTCGAATGAAGGGAAGACTCGCACGTGTTCGCGAGGCATTGAGAAGATTTCTGTATCTGAAAAAGAATCAGGGCAAGAGGCGGCTGCCGACGGGAATAGATTCAACTCTGTGTGGTAACTTTCTTCATTGTAAACACCCTGGTCCTAATTACCTCCGGTTATTCCGTTAACACTACACCTACTTGAAACTGCACTGTGAAGTGACAGTCGGAAGCCAGTCTGGTTGAACTTGAAACAAAACACCTTAAAACTAGTTAAATTGTCTTTTTATTGCACAGTTAATTTTTAAATTCCTTCTACACACAGTAAACTTTTGTGAAATTGAAACATGATCGGTAGTGTGACGACTGAGTATGTATTTTCCCGTAGGAATCTCTGAAGTAACTTGCTTGGAAGAAAATACATCAGATTTAAACTGGCAATAGCGTAAGCTGAATTGGAGCAGCTGGCGCTGCAGTTAACTTCACAAAGTTTATGAAGGAGTTAAATCAATTTACTGAGGTCAAACTTGCCAAATCAGGCAACTGCGTTCAGAGAGGATACAGGTCGGGCAGATTTAATTTAGGAGTTTCCAACCGCCTCAGAGCTTCGTCAACTGTAGACGAACGCGTCCAAACAGCCCAGAGTTCAGATACAGTCGGACAAGTTGTAACGTCGGAAATGCATATCCTCCTATTTCCATCTATTGTACTATAATTTGTTTTCCTTATTTTTGCTACCTGAATATATGATATTTCTGTGTCTTTACATATTGTAATTGTTTTACTATTTGTATATATATATTTATGCATTTATGTCGATGTATAATTGGTTTGTTTCGTAAACATTATTTGTATTTTTACGCTGGGTCTTGCCTAGGGAAAACTGCTATCGAACGATTACATCGATGGGTCGTGTGAAGAATCAAAGTGTGTAGGATCTTTGGTAGTGTTAACTCTGCCGCGTGGAGCGCGGGAAGAGAGAGTCTGGCGGGAGTAGCGAGTGGAGCAGGTGTGTTGTGTGAAGCTCCCGCGAGTTCCCGCGCTTTCGGGGTTTGGCAGCATGTAATTGCGCTCGACTTGCAATGATAGTTTCTGACATGGTGTAGCGGACAGGAAGCATTAGCTGGCGCACATCAAGAGCCCGTTTCGTCTGGTGACCGTGTCGAGAAGAAGGCGCACCAACATCCAGCTTCTGCAACAGCGACGGCCGACAATAAGTGACTGTCGCCACCTCCTCGATCGACGCCTTCAAACCTTCAATCAACCAACAAGGAAGACTGGAAGCACGTAAAGTTTCAGAATTGTATGGCAGACCTCAGCTTTTCAAACTGTTCCATTTGCCTCGCAAAATTACAGCAACTTAGCATGAACTTTTGTTGCTCATTGTCCCAATTGCATTACCAAGCAGGGTCCCTTCCTTTTCCGAAATCAACCCGAGTGTCGTTGAAATTCAGATGCCAGCATTAAAGTACAATCATTCCATTTCACTGCTTTAATTTCAAAGTTCAGTTTAAGTATTCATAGCTGGCTACAATATTTAGATTACGCAAGCACAAATTAAGAGTGCGAGTTTTGTTACCGTATTTTAGCTTACCTGTGACTGCAGCTCAGCTTGGTACGCACTAAATCTTACTATTGTTAATTGTTCAGAATCATTTAATTCAAGTCAAAGCTAAATCTCTTATTTCTAAATAGCTTAGATTCAAGTAGCTTTTGAAATGATTATTGAGGTAGTCCAAGACTAACCGTATTTTACTGAATTTCGATGTGCTTAACAAAGAAAGCTTCTTATTAATTTCAGTCACTAAATTAACTTTCAGTTTTCCGGTTTTATTAATTCTTTTGCTAAATTAAGTCAGAGTGCAGCGAAAGTTATTACTTCTGACAAACTTTCAGTTTTCACACTACACGTGCCAACCTTCAGTTGCCACGCTTCTAGTGCTAATTATATGTGTAATTACCTTTCTTTTTCAGTTACTATAGTAATTGTCCTTAGGACTGGCGACCGTAATTTCCCCCAAATCTCAAATATCTAATTACCGCTAGTTAATTGTTAACGTAACGGCCGCACATTTACTTTCTTCATTAACTTTACCCCTTTTCAAAATTAATTTCCACCAGTTTCATTTGCATTTTTCCTTTCATTTAGATGTAACCCTTTCCTCCCTCTTTACCGACAGATTAACTTCGGTGACGATTGCTTTTCCCAAATTTCCATTAGGTACACGCGGTTTAATTTTTCACTGTCATTAAGGTCGGTAAGTGAGGGGGAGGTTGCACGTGGCGACCTGGTGACAGGACAATCTTCAGTTCTGAGGTTGTTCTGGACACGAATTTTGTATGGTGCAAATCTCGTAACGAAGTACTGGTTACGTACAGGCCGTTACGTCAGCGAGAATAGGTGGTGGGAGTAATCCTAATTATATTTGAGATTTGGCATTTATATTGAAAATTATTAAAATGAGTGAAGGCAACAATTGCCAAAATTTGGTAGACTTGGATACGGAACAATCGGTCGAACAGTGGGAAACGCACACCGCGGTACCCATTGTTCAGGGGCAGGCGGCTAGCATGAAAGATGCGACCGCCGAGACGCAACAAAGAGCAGAAATGGAATTCCAAACTTTAGAAAATGTTTCGCAATCGGATGTGAAAATCAAATCTGAAGCCCTTGATGACGAATACGGGGGGACAATTAAAGAGGAAGCCGCTACGGAAGTAAAACCGGTAGTTTCCGGGAATTTAACTGATTTATTGAATGTTTTGATTAACGAAATCAAGAGTCAATCGGCCAAGCAAGAAGATCAGGCTGCCAAACAAGAAGCTCAGGCTGCCAAGCAAGAAGCTCGGGCTGCCAAGCAAGAAGCTCAGTCTGAAAAATTTGAACGGATGCTAGACAATCAGAACAAATCTATTAACGTTGTTATCAACAATGTTGGAGTTGTTAACACAAAAGTTGATAAAATCAAAGAAGATATTGTTGTAATTAATACCGAAATCGGTAATCTTAAACAGGAAATGATAGGCGTTCAGGCGGAAATTGCGAGCATAAATACTCGTTTTAATTCCGAAATTAGCAGAATCGAGAAAAGTTTAGGAGAATCAGTTGCTCCGATCATCGAGAATAAGGTGACGGAACAAATTCAATTAGTGAAAAAAGAGGATCAAAAGAAGGTGGAAACTTTAAAGGCTTTAGTATCCGAAGTAGATACCAAAGTGACGAAGCAGGCTAATACCTGCGAAGAGAAAAAGAGGGAAGTGGAAACGCTTGCGACAACCACTTGCCAAGTAATTACGAGAGTGTCGGAATTAGAAAAGAAACTTGACGAAAAACAGAGCTATCTGCCAATCTATGCACATAGTTCGGAATTGTTGACGAAAGAGGAGCGGTTCGACCCCTTGAAAAAAGGCGGTATACACGCGACGGATTTCATTAAGAATTGTGAAAGAGTTTTACCCAGATCATGGACTGATGAGAGAAAAATTAATGCGATTATTGATGTGTTGGCTGGTGATGCCAAGCGTTGGGGCTTAAACCTCAACATTACGAACCTGACTTTTGACGAATTTAAAAATTTGTTTCTGGCTGAATACTGGTCAGAGCAAAAACAGCAAGGTGTCTGGCGCGAATTTGTCGTATCGAGGCCTTTCGATGCGAATTCGCGCGGCTCGATGAAGGAGTTTTGTGAGAGCTGGATCCGCAAGTTGGAATACTTGCGTGATCGCCGCACGGAATCCGAAATAGTCTGGGAACTCTACAAAAAGCTTCCAGATGATACAAAACGCTACGTACGAAGCAATTACAGGACAATAAATGATTTCGTGGAAAGAGTGGAGGACGAGGACAATTGGCGCAATAATTACGACAGTGGTAGAGGCCGTGGTAACAACAACGGGTACCACAGCAACCACAACAACGATAACCATGGGAATAATGCATACCGCAACCATGGCAGCAATAACAATAATGGTTAGGACCGTAATAACAATCGGTACAATGCAAATAATAACAGGAATGACGGAAACCAGTATCATACTAACGTGATACGGGCTTCACAGAATAGTAATAACGCCAGAGGGTGTGATCAGCCGCCTCAGCAGCATCCGAGGAGCGTATCTGCTGGGACGAGACAGGGAAACCATTAGCCGCGCCGGTGAGGGGCCGACCGGGCGTGGAGAAATTTTGGTGGCCCAATAACAGGAGAAAACTCAGGTGTCGTCGTTATGAAAATTCCGTATGGAATAATCAACGGCGGGAGAGTGTGCCAGTGTTAAGAGAAAGGAGTGCGCCCACAAGTAGTAGATCAGCTGTAGACACGGCAGTAGAAAATACATTCACTGTCAATGAGAACAATTTAAGTAGTGTTCCGGAAATCGATTATAAAGTGGCAGCTGTAATACCCACAGCGGAACTGGAGATTGAGTTTAAGAATGATTCGCAAGTGTTGAGAGAAGATCAGATGTCGGATAAAACGTCCGCCATCGAGCGAGGGGATGCAGAGAGGGATGAGGTCTGGTTAAGGCAGTTCGGTCGCTTATACGACGAACTAAGAGATTATAGGGGCCTGTATGGGAGAAGTGTTTATGGGGAGTACGTGCAGGATTTTCAGCGTCTCGTCCCACAGGAAGATAGTATTTGTGAAGTGATGGAAAGTTCTGGCCCTAACCGGCAGACTTTACCAGAAATAGTTGATGTTGATGGGGAGTACGAGCAAGATTCGTCGTGTTTCGTCCCGCAGGAGTTAGATGTTGAAGTAGTAGCGGAAAGCTCTGGCCCTAACCGGCAGACTTTACCGAAAGTTATAGTGGTAGAAGTAGCCGACCCATCCGACGCAAACCTCCAGTTTAAACATTGCGAGAGTATTAAGGAGAAAGATAACGAAAATTTTAGTGATAACCGGACACAATTGGTAGAAAAGCACATAGATTACAGCGTGTATGAGGTTAGAGCTGACATTATACGGTCAGACGATAGCAGTGTGGGTTGCGCAGATCTAGAGGAAGTAATTGCAGATACTACTGGGCATATTTCTTCAGGTAGATTGGCAGATGAGATCAATCTGACTGAAGAGGAATCAACGAAGGTGACAATTAGTGAATTGATAGCAAAGCAACACTCACTAGTTGACGAGTTACAGGAAAAGGTTTCGGTATTGGAGGCGAAGCTACAGACTAAGCCTCGGGACAGACGTGTTGAAATTAAAACTGTAAGTGAACAGAGGCTGAAAAAGCCGCCAGATAAACCGGATTTAGGATCAAAGCCGGATGGTTTTTTTCTGGAATGACCCGGATATAGACGAGGATTTACTGTGGGAAAATAATGAAACAGTCGAGGACAAGTGTAGTCAGATAGTAGTGTCTGTTAATATGCACGACCTACAACTAAACGTGTTGATTGACACCGGTGCAGAATTGAGTGCTGTATCTGGGAAAATATTTGAGTTACTTACAGAGTGAAAACTTGCGATTTATGTCAGAAGGTGAAGGTTACCAACTGTACGAGTCGTGGTCCTATGCAAAGTATAAGGCCCAACGACACCTTTGAGTTACTGTGCGTGGACTTGTACGGACCTTTGCCTACATTTTAGTAGTGCTAGAAGCTTTTTCCAAGTTCATCAAACTATACCCGATTAGGAAAGCTACAGCCAAAACGGTCTATAGCAAGCTTGTGAACGATTATTTTGTTCATATTGGTAAGCCCAAGGCGATTCTATCAGACAATGGGGCACAATTTACTTCTAAGTTGTGGAATGAAGGCATGGAAAGTAATGGGGTCGAGGTGATCCATATTTCAGCTTATTGTCCGGCTGGGAATCCCGCTGAGAGGTATATGCGCGAGCTAGGCCGACTTTGCCGTACCTATTGCCATCACAACCATAGGGCATGGGGCAAATATGTAGCAGTATTTGAGAGAATTATGAACACCTTGAGACATGAATCTACGGGATTTTCTCCAGAGGAAATCCTGTTGGATGACAGAAGTAAAAGTTTAGTGGAAGAGATAATCAAATTCCCTCCACGGATTGACATTAGTATTGGTGCGAAAAAGGATCGTTTGCGAGAAGTAATGAAGCTAAAAGCCGATGCTCGCATACGTCGTCATGACGCTAAAGCGCGTTTTGCTAAGTTTGCAATCGGAGACTTAGTACTTGTAAAAGCTCATGAGAAATCGAGCGAGTTAGACCATGAAATCTCTAAATTTAAGTTTGTTTATAATGGACCATATAAAGTCATTGGTATACCTCACACAAATGCTTATTGCTTAGAGTATCCAAGCTCTGGAAAGCTATTAGGTATACGGAACATTGTAGACCTGAAATTGTACCAACCAAGGATTGATTAATACCACAGAAAGGGTAATTTGTACAGTATGTAAATATAGAGTGTAAGATTTAAGGATGTGCCATGTTGCGATGCTTTTGCCTGACCTAGAGGTCATTAAAGACGTTGTAATTAATAAGTAATTAATGTTGATTAAATGATTTAAGAGTTACTGAATATTAATCAATTTTAAAACCAAGCTGCTAGTTTAAGTTTTCAGCTGAGTCACAGTAGATTAAGGAATGTAAATATGATTTTGTAACTTGCTGTAAGATTTAATGAATGTGTGTTTTATTAGTCATTGCCGATGTACTTAGACGCTGTTTTAAGTTTCAGGCTAGTACATGCGTGTGATGATGGACAGTGTTGAGTTATCCACTGTGATAGTGTTTATGGACTCCTTGAGATTACTCGGGAGTGAGTTTTTCCGAAAGAATTCAGTGAAACGGACGTTCTGGAAACGCCGTCACAAGGGCGAGTGAGATCAAGCGTGCCGCACAGGCGGGCGCAACAATACTGGCGAGGCGGAGCCGCTGTCGGCTCTTGTGCCGGTCGGCATTCTAAGTACTTGCGCGTACGGAAGGCGGAGTTGTTTTTCTTCCCGGACAGCTGAAAGAATTCTGCTGTTAATATTTATGTTTTTGTCGATCTGCTGTACATTATTTTCTTGTTTAGCGTTAAATAGATTCTCGTGACGAGAATATTAATTATGAAAAGGTTATATAAAACGTGTAGTCTATTTAATTATTTATTTGCGTATTTTGATCTACCTGTTTTTATGACCATGCACTCTAATTAATTTTGCAAATAGTATTCCATTTCTCATAGTGTTACGAATTTTAATGATTTTGGCGCACATCAAGAGCCCGTTTCGTCTGGTGACCGTGTCGAGAAGAAGGCGCACCAACATCCAGCTTCTGCAACAGCGACGGCCGACAATAAGTGACTGTCGCCACCTCCTCGATCGACGCCTTCAAACCTTCAATCAACCAACAAGGAAGACTGGAAGCACGTAAAGTTTCAGAATTGTATGGCAGACCTCAGCTTTTCAAACTGTTCCATTTGCCTCGCAAAATTACAGCAACTTAGCATGAACTTTTGTTGCTCATTGTCCCAATTGCATTACCAAGCAGGGTCCCTTCCTTTTCCGAAATCAACCCGAGTGTCGTTGAAATTCAGATGCCAGCATTAAAGTACAATCATTCCATTTCACTGCTTTAATTTCAAAGTTCAGTTTAAGTATTCATAGCTGGCTACAATATTTAGATTACGCAAGCACAAATTAAGAGTGCGAGTTTTGTTACCGTATTTTAGCTTACCTGTGACTGCAGCTCAGCTTGGTACGTACTAAATCTTACTATTGTTAATTGTTCAGAATCATTTAATTCAAGTCAAAGCTAAATCTCTTATTTCTAAATAGCTTAGATTCAAGTAGCTTTTGAAATGATTATTGAGGTAGTCCAAGACTAACCGTATTTTACTGAATTTCGATGTGCTTAACAAAGAAAGCTTCTTATTAATTTCAGTCACTAAATTAACTTTCAGTTTTCCGGTTTTATTAATTCTTTTGCTAAATTAAGTCAGAGTGCAGCGAAAGTTATTACTTCTGACAAACTTTCAGTTTTCACACTACACGTGCCAACCTTCAGTTGCCACGCTTCTAGTGCTAATTATATGTGTAATTACCTTTCTTTTTCAGTTACTATAGTAATTGTCCTTAGGACTGGCGACCGTAATTTCCCCCAAATCTCAAATATCTAATTACCGCTAGTTAATTGTTAACGTAACGGCCGCACATTTACTTTCTTCATTAACTTTACCCCTTTTCAAAATTAATTTCCACCAGTTTCATTTGCATTTTTCTTTTCATTTAGATGTAATCCTTTCCTCCCTCTTTACCGACAGATTAACTTCGGTGACGATTGCTTTTCCCAAATTTCCATTAGGTACACGCAGTTTAATTTTTCACTGTCATTAAGGTCGATAAGTGAGGGGGAGGTTACAAAGTAAGGAACAGTGCAAGTCGTGGTTAACTGTAGAGTGAAAGAAAGTTTGAGAGGATACTTTTGATAGCAATTTTCGTAATACATAATGTCTGAATTAACGCGGAACTTCATGGATAGTCTACACCCTATAGCCAACGGCTTTTAAGTAAAAACGACTCAGTAATGTAGCCTGCCGTATAACGTATGCAGCGAAGTGTGTTCATAAGGAATGATGTATACTGATTAATGTGGGTACAGGTAGCTTTTTAGACCGTTACCTTACTTCTGCAACTGTGGATGATATCAGGAACATCATTGACAATGCTTCTTTCACTAAGGTTAAGATTGGCTATTCTTTGAATAACTCAGTAGTTCTTAGAGCCTCAGGATTCGTTCAACCAATCGTGCCAGTCATGTTTGGGCGTGACTGATTTATCACATCTAACACAGTTGCACAACATGCGACATAGCTTATATCTGAATGTTTTAAGAGATTACTTGCATTGGTAATGTCGAGACGCCGAACTCGGACAGTTAATCCGAGTGCTTTCCAATGATTTCAGTAAATGGCAAGTATTTGCGAGAAACATAAGTACCAACTGACTATGGACATAGCAGTAGCAGTTAAGCAAAAAGCTAAAATATGGTGATTAGATACCACAAACAATTAGAACTTACGGTATTTTCGGCTGCACGTAACAATACTCTTAAAGATGACCTATTCGTATCAAGAAAGGAAACGGAAAAATCAAAATACGTTTTTTCACACGCGAAGTGGATAATATAATACAACACCTATAAATTTCACTTTACGGAGTTCCAAGGTTATACTGTATTCATCAGAGGAGACTTGTATCATCCAACAATAAATCGTTATAATTACAATTATCTTAGTGCTGCACGTAACAAAACATCCTGATAAACGTTACTGAATACCTCTGTGGTACCTACCTAGAACAGATAGTTTGATACTCCACCCATGATGGAAATATTCTGGATTTCACGGCAATGATTAGAAAGACTCTTTGAGGAAGTCCACATTGAAAATCGTATCACTGAATGAGGCAGTTGCAGCAACAATGATCACAAAAGCACAAAAGGGCAACTACAGCAAAAAGAAATTTTTATATGTTCAGTTAACAGTCAGTATCGTCCTATTTCAACGAAGGACTCGAAACTTTCAGTTCATGTAGCATGTAGCTGTAGGCATACTATGGTTCATGTATAAAAGAATAGCTAACCATGCATTCGTTTGATAGGTACCTATTGAAGGACTTCACGACAGGATGGACACTTCATAGTATACGGCTACTGTACAGAAACTAATAAAGGAAAGGACACTACTCAAAAATACATGTAAAACACAGAACAGAGTACTAGACAGATATTGAATGAATCGGGTCAGGCTGTGCAAAGGCACTGTAAGCCTTCAGCGAGTACTGTAGGAGAACATTATCGAAATGTCTGTCACAAAACCCGATAAAATATCGGTCTTATAGAAAGGCTGTTACTGTCACTGATGGACTGTCGTATTCTGGCCTACATTCTACATATTTTGATGAACTTCTCTATTTGCTGAGCGACTGCATTTTACCGCTCGTAGTCCAGAAAATTAGTGTCGAATTACGAGTACAACTCACTGAACAAGGGAAAACGATTTGCTGTTATTACATTACAAGGTTTCATACATAATTTGCAGATAGAAAACGAATAACGTGGCTGAAGAATTTCAGTTAAAATTAAATATGATTAATCATCGCCATTACTACACTTAGTAATTCTCCAACATTCTTCAAAACCTTTGCAGATTAAATTGATTTGACTTGGTAGAAAGCTTTCCCGAAAAATAATTAAATATACAGTGTCCTCAGTGTATCATTAACGCTGTAGTGTATCGTTAAGCTATTTATTAACTCCATTATTCTCAATAATTGTTTGCTTCCTACAAATATTTGTTTTCTTTCAACAATCAATCACTTTTTTGTTCACATTAGTTGGTGTTTCAATCTCAATATTAACATTCTTATGATTGTGAGAAGGGCTGTCGTATGTTACATACGGTGCACTGTACCGTATGAGACTGAATTGTTACTTCAGGCTAAATCTCCTTGTCAGTAAGGCAGATATCACATGACTATTTTCGTCTGAGGAAACACTCTAGCAACTAAACACTTCTTGTTTTACGTTTCCAGATGCCTTCGCGAGTGAAGTCGCTGCTCAGCTCCCCAGCTACCAGCCAGGGGAACCCCAGGCTGGCCGGTGAGCCGCCAACACCTGCGCCTCTTCGCCGCCTTCGGCCACCTCGACCAAAGCCGGATGAGAGGAAGGTGGGGTCCACCACCACCGACTGCGAAGAGGCCGCTGCTGATAAACCAGAGCTTCGACCAATACATGTAAGCAGCAGGAGCCTGTTTGTAGACTATTAGACAGTAATTACTGTCAGAGTGTTCTAAGAATAAAGAAATTAATTCCAACAATGTTATGCAGACATATTTATTGACATGACTTTTTCTTTTGACAGTTTGGTCCGAGAGCAAGAATTGTCCATTTTGACTTGTCTGACGTTGAAGATGAAGAGGAGGAAGTCTCTGGCTCTTACTATCCTCCTGGAGTTCCAGTTCCAACCAGTCGGCTGCAGATCTTTGCCAACAGACCGCGCAGACGGAAGATTATCCGAGAGCCCCCGTCACAGGAAGTGCAGACTGCGATGGCACATCTAAGAGCTCACATCCAAGCAATGGTATGTTAAATGCTCAGCATGACATAAATACAAACGTAGATTCCTTTTTTACTATTTCTACGTCAGACACTGGTAATGAATGTTAATAGATCGTTTGAGGATAGGTGGAAACGAAAAAAGATCGACTTCGGATTGATCTAAAAAAGAATTAGGCTGTATTTGAATTAGAACATTACGTTGTAACACTTGTGCTAATTCATTGAATGGTTTTGGACACGTCATATCACCAATTCGCCAATACGAAAATTCAGCTAAATCAGTGTCCATGTTATATCTCTGTTTACTTTTTTTGTTTTGTTTTTCGTTACTTTCAAAACATAGTCACCCCATTGCCAGACGTTTGCAGGCTGTAATACCTTAAGTGCTAGATATAGTATTGCTCAGGCAAGCAGTTTAATAAAAATAATTCTTTTTGTCGTTCGCAGGAGAAACCGCCACATTCAACATGGATTGGGCTTCTAGTGGAGAGTCTAGGCGACCTGTATCGAAAGAAGAGAGATTTCCGGCGGAACCATGGATTGGCAGAGAGACCAGGGTTCATCATTCGAATCAAGGGAAGACTTGCACCTGTTCGCGAGACTATGAGAAGATTTCTGCATCTGAAGAAGAATGCGGACAAGAGGCAGCTGCCCACAGGCATAGATTCAAGTCTGCGTGATTACGTTCTTCATTGTGAACACCCTGAACCTAATTACCCGCCGATTATTCCATTAAAACCACAGCTACTTGAAACCGCGCTGTGACACGACTGGTTTGGCTTGAAATAAAACACCTCAGAGCCTGTTTAATTCTGCTTTTATTACATAGTTAATTTTTAAATTCTTTCTACACACAGAATACTCTTGTGAAATTGAAAAATCGGTGGTGTGAAGACTGAGTATGTATTTTTCGCGTAGAAACACTGAAGTCACTTGCTTGGAAGAAAATTCATCAGATTTAAACTGGCAATAGCGTAAGCTGAATTGAAACACTTGGCACTTCAGTTAACTTAACTAAGTTTGTGAATAGGTCAAATCAGTTTGCATTGGTCAAACTCGCTAAATCAGGCAACAGATTTGGATACGCTACAGGTCAGCCAGATTGAACATAGAAGTTTCAACAGCTCAGATGTTTGTAAACTGTGGACAACCGCATCCAGACAACCCAGAGTTCACATTCAGTCGATGAAATAAGGAAAAGTGCAAGTCATTCTTAGTTGTGGAGTGAGAGAAAGGCTGAGAGGGTACTTCTAATAGGCAGTTTTGATTTAACACAATGTCTGAATTAATGACGGACTTTCTGGCTATTCAACAATTTATAACCGACTGCTTTTAAGTCAAGCGTATTGCTTAGGAATGTAACTTGTAATGTATGGCATGTGGCGAAGAATATCCGTACAGACGAATACATACTGATTATTTTGTTTACAAACATATTTTTGGAGCATAACCTTAACCCTGGAATTGACGGATGATATCAGCAACATCACTAGGGCTAATACTGTATCATTCTTTAATAATACAAGAGCCCTTACAGCCTCGGGATTCGTTCAGCCAACTGTGCCAATCACGTATATGCGTGATTGATGCGTCGCACCTCACATACTCGCCCAACATACGAATTGGGCAAGAACTGAATGTTTTCACTAAGAGATTACTTGCGTTACTAATTCCCAGATATAGTCTGCGTGACAGAATTATGTCAGCTAATCTCAGTGATTTCCAATAATTTCAGTAAATGATAAATACTTCCGAAAAATAGGGTGTTTGCATACTAGAGAAAATAGAACGTTAGGGAATTTACACCTACACATAACAGTACTATTAAAGATGAACTACTCGTATCACACAAGGAAACTGAAAAATCGAAAGACGTTCCTGCAGGTGTGTTTGGCTAAGATAATACAATACCTTTTGGTGGTGACAGAAACTGTAGACACACCTGTGTGGATATAGGTTAATTTCATGTTGCTGAGGAAAGAGGAAAGACAGATAAAATGTGGAAGTAGATGCCAAGATTGATGTAAAAGAGTAGAGTATTAAACGGTTCATTCAGTGCTGTGCTTCAGTGATAGAGCTGGGAACACAGAACGTAATGGTTTTGTCAGTGTATAGGCCTCAACAGGGAAATGTTTTACACTTCAGTTATCTATTACACAGGATACAACTCAGACAGTGGTAATAAGTACTAAGTCACGCAAATATCCGAGGATTTCGATATTTATTTAACGTAGGGCAGAGAAGACTGATGGCAACTGGAGACAATGACGACAAGTTTTGGAATGTTCCCACTGTGGCGTTCCTAGGACTCGTAGAAGGATACTGTTACTAATAAATGGTTTCTAAATTTCTCTGTCCTTTACGAAAAAAAGTGAGCTCTCTAATAACTGATTGACCTAACCATTAATGACAAACGACAGCAATAAATATTTCACATTAGTCAGATTTATTTAAGTAAGACCAGTTTCAATATAGTTTTGCTTTACTAGAGCTCAGAAACTGCCACAGGGATCTCGTGTTACAAACTGCCGCAAATACGTACTACACACAGCTAGCACAGCCGAGACTGGACCTAAGCTGCAAATAATACTTCACATCTATTCTCAACATCTTCATACAGTCAAAAACCATTCGCCGTATACAAGAACTGCAAACTTCCAGAAAGAAAGCAAAGGCCTTTACGAGACTCATTTGGCATTGAGTGAGGTTTGTTGGTTTGGGGAAGGAGACCAGACAGGGTGGTCATCGGTCTCATCGGATTAGGGAAGGATGGGGAAGGAAGTCGGCCGTGCCCTTTCAGAGGAACCATCCCGGCATTTGCCTGGAGTGATTTAGGGAAATCATGGTAAACCTAAATCAGAATGGCCGGACGTGGGATTGAACCGTCGTTCTCCCGAATGCGAGTCCAGTGTCTAACCACTGCGCCACCTCGCTCGGTTGGTATTGAGTGACTAAACTTGTTTAGGTAGATGATATTCAGCGCTAAAAAGACACTAAGTTTGAACAGGTTATATTAAATTCAAATTATTTACCAATAAATCCAAAGATTTTCTAATATCGCCTAAAAACCATACGAGAACAAATGATTTACGAACGCAAATCCATTAGATTTATTTAGAAATAACAGACTATACTAACAAACAAAATCCCTAGGTTACGCCGACCGCTGTGACCGAGCGGTTCTAGGCGCTTCAGTCCGGAACCGCGTGACAGCTACGGTCGCAGGTTCGAATCCTGCCTCGTGCATGAATGTGTGTGATGTCCTTAGGTTAGTTAGGTTTAAGTTGGTCTACGTTTTAGGGGACTGATGACCTCAGATGTTAAATCGCATAGTGCTCAGAGCCATTTGAACCATTTGAACCCTAGGTTACTCAATCTGTAACTCACCTAATTATAATGATATTTCGAATAAATGACTACAGTTAGGTACTTACCTCTATATGCCACCCTTGATAAAATTTGAAATGAGTCAATGATGTATACTCCCTGGAAGACTGATACATGTAGCTGTAATGCTAATTTGAAATAGTGCAGAAAAGACTGTGACTTCTTGTTAGAAACCGTGACATCCACTCTGAATGTCATCTTTTAACAACAGGTCAGTTGGCCCTCTTAATAAAGGAATCACTTTCTCTTATAAGAAATGCACACCTAGTACTGCCAAGCAAACGAGGAGTTATCCTTTTGGCTCTTTCTTTGATCCTGCTAACGTCTTCGATTGTGTGGATCAAGATATCCTACTAGCCAAACTATAATGGTTTGGAGTTGAACACAATCTACTTGTCCAGACAGTGTCATACCATAACTGCATTAAAAAATGGTGCCAGAGTGGCAAATGATACGACATCTGTCAAACGAAATTCAGAGAGGGGAATCATTAAATGTGGTATCACACAAGATGCATTGCTTAGCTTCTCCTGACCTTGACCATAAAACATTTTTCACGAAAATTAATGCCTTTCCAAAAACCTGTGATGCGTTCTGATGACGCAAGTGTAGCGCTGAGTGTCCAAAAGCAAACGTAACCGGCTTGCAATTAGTTCACAGTGAAGCATTAACACCATATGTTTCAAACACTTACATTTCGTTATTCCAAAATTGCTTAGAGATACAAGAAGTGGTAGTCAATGGACGCTCACTACACGGAACTTCAAGTTTATAGTTTCAAGGTATTGTAAGCGTACCACAATTAGTAAAACCATATTCTCCTTTGCTTATTGACATATAGCAGAACGGGTTTTCTTAAGGGTGCAGACTCAGGTGCTAACAACGACGGTTTATAAGCCTTTCAGAACCAATACAACAACCGTAACATAATTCTGAGTGACAGTAAGAAAGCAGTTAATTTTAATGTACATATAAAGTTAACGCAAAGGCAGCGAATGGTGGCAGATGTTTCAGTGTTACAAGTGTGCGACACGCAACATGATGAAACGCGAGACACTCGGTTATCTAGAGGCGTTCTCAAAGAAAGCAAATGCGTTTCTGTTCTAACTGTTGTTCCACCAGCCGGAATGAAAAATTTGTAGCCAGGGATACCAACAAAGACTTAAAACAGTGATTGCAAGCTTGACAAAACGAGATGTAAGACCTTCTCAAAACACAGCCGGAAGAGCATATTATGAACAGTTACTTCCAAACACAAAAATACAAATTCTTGATAATCAGACTATTAGCTTACATCAGCTGAAGGCGCAATATGTTACGGCTGTCACGAGTGTGTAAGAATAGTGATCATAGAAAAAGGAACCTCGGCTATACTGTACGGCGACAAAAGTCATGCGATACCTCCGAACATCGTGTCGGACTGCGTTTCCCGACGTAGTGCAGCAACTACACGTGGAGTTGACTCACAGTTCGCTGGAAGTCCGCTGCGGAAACATGGAGCTATGCTGCCGCTATAGCTAACTACAATAGCGAAACTCTGTCCTGTGCAGGATTTTGTGCCTGAACTGACCTCTCTACTGTGGCCTATAAATGTTCAATATGACTGACGCCCGGAGATCTCACCGGCTAAATCGTTTGCTCACGTTGTCCAGAATGTTGTTCAAAATAATCGTGAACAATTCAGACCAGATGCCACGGCCCTTCGTCGTCTATAAAAACTACTTCGTTGTTTGGGAAGACGAAGTCCATGAATGGCTGCAAAAGTCACCAAGTACCCGAACATAACCATTTACAGTCAATAATTGGTTCAACTGGACCAGAGAATCCAGTCCTTTCCATGCAAACGCAGTCCACACCATTACCCAGCCACCACCAGCTCGGATATTGCCTTGTTGACAACTTGTGTCGACGTCTACGTGGGGTCTGCGGCACACACGACCCCTACAACCAGCTCTTACCAACTGAAATCGGGACTGATCTGACGAGGCCACGGTTTTCCAGTTCTCTAAAGTCCAACCAATAATGGTACTGAGCCTAGGAGAGACAGTTCAGGCGATGTCCTACTGTTAGAAAAGGCACCCACGTCTCTCGTATGCAGCCACAGCCCATCAACACCACACTTCCCTGCTCTGTCCTAACGGATACGTTCGTCGTACGTCCCACAATGATTGCCGTCTGCCACTATGTTGTCCGTGGTGAGAGGTAATGTCTCAAATTTGGTGTTCTCGGCAGACTCTTGGTACTGTCGATGTCGAAATACTGAATTCCTTAACGGTTTCCGAAATGATCTAGTTCCAACTAACATTCTGCGTTAAAAGTCTGTTAATTCCCGTGGTGAGACTACAATCTCGTCGATAGCCTATTGACGTGACTCAGCTGAGTACAAAATTAGTGACAGCACCTACAGTGCAATGCCTCTTATACCTTGTGTACATACCATCGCCAACTGTCTACGTGCATCTCGTTGTTTCACGGTTTTTGTGACGCTATTGTAATTGGTATCACACTTTGATACAACATGAACCCATGGTCAGTCACTAGTTGTTGTTGTTGTTGTGGTCTTCAGTCCTGAGACTGGTTTGCTGCAGCTCGCCATGCTACTCTATCCTGTCCAAGTTTCTTCATCTCCCAGTACCTACTGCAACCTAAATCCTTCTGAATCTGCTTAGTGTATTCATCTCTCGGCCTCCCTCTACGAGTTTTATTCTCTACGCTGCCCTCCAATGCTAAATTTGTGATCCCTTGATGCCTCAGGACATGTCCTGCCAACCGATCCCTTCTTCTGGTCAAGTTGTGCCACAAACTTCTCTTCTCCCCAATCCTATTCAATACTTCCTCATTAGTTATGTGATCTACCCATCTAATCTTCAGCATTCTTCTGTAGCACCACTTTTCAAAAGCTTCTATTCTCTTCTTGTCCAAACTATTTATCGTCCATGTTTCACTTCCATACATCGCTACACTCCATACAAATACTTTCAGAAACGACTTCCTGACACTTAAATCTATACTCGATGTAAACAAATTTCTCTTCTTCAGAAGCCGGCCGCGGTGGTCTAGCGGTTCTAGGCGAGCAGTCCGGAACCGCGTGACCGCTACGGTCGCAGGTTCGAATCCTGCCTCGGGAATGGACGTGTGTGATGTCCTTAGGTTAGTTAGGTTTAAGTAGTTCTAAGTTCTAGGGGACTGATGACCACAATAGTTAAGTCCCATAGTGCTCAGAGCCATTTGAACCATTTTTTTCTTCTTCAGAAACGCTTTCCTTGCCATTGCAAGTCTACATTTTATATCCTCTCTACTTCGATCTTCATCAGTTATTTTGCTCCCCAAATAGCAAGACTCCTTTACTACTTTAAGTGTCTCATTTCCTAATCTAATTCCCTCAGCATCACCCGACTTAATTCGACTACATTCCATTATCCTAGTTTTGCCTTTGTTGATGTTCACCTTATATCCTCCTTTCAAGACACTGTCCATTCCATTCAACTGCTCTTCCAGGTCCTTTGCTGTCTCTGACAGAATTATAATGTCATCGGCGAACCTCAAAGTTTTTATTTCTTCACCATGGATTTTAATACCTACTCCGAATTTTTCTTTTGTTTCGTTTACTGCTTGCTCAATATACAGATTGAATAACATCGGGGAGAGGCTACAACCCTGTCTCACTCCCTTCCTAACCACTGCTTCCCTTTCATGTCCCTCGATTCTTATATCTGCCATCTGGTTTCTGTACAAATTGTAAATAGCCTGTCGCTCCCTGTATTTTACTCCTGCCACCTTCAGAATTTGAAAGAGAGTGTTCCAGTCAACATTGTTATAAGCTTTCTCTAAGTCTACAAATGCTAGAAACGTAGGTTTGCCTTTCCTTAATCTTTCTTCTAAGATAAGTCGTAAGGTCAGTATTGCCTCACGTGTTCCAGTATTTCGACGGAATCCAAACTGATCTTCCCCGAGGTCGGCTTCTACCAGTTTTCCATTCGTCTGTAAAGAATTCGTGTTAGTATTTTGCACCTGTGGCTTATTAAACTGATTGTTCTGATACAAGTGGTTCTCTTTTCTCCAAAGGTCTCTTTAATTTTCCAGTAGGCAGTATCTATCTTACCCCTAGTGAGATAAGCCTCTATATCCTCACATTTGTCCTCTAGCCATCCCTGCTTAGCCATTTTGCACTTCCTGTCGATCTCATTTTTGAGACGTTTGTATTCCTTTTTGCCTGATTCATTTACTGCATTTTAATATTTTCTCCTTTCATCAATTAAATTCAATATTTCTTCTGTTACCCAAGGATTTCTACTAGCCCTCGTCTTTTTACCTACTTGATCCTCTGCTGCCTTCACTACTTCATCCCTCAAAGCTACCCATTCTTCTTCTACCGTATTTCTTTCCCCCATTCCTGTCAATTGTTCCCTTATGCTCTCCCTGAAACTCTGTACAACCTCTGGTTCTTTCAGTTTATCCAGGTCCCATCTCCTTAAATTCCCACCTTTTTGCAGTTTTTTCAGTTTTAATCTACAGGTCATAACCAATAGATCGTGGTCAGAGTCCACATCTGCCCCTGGAAATGTCTTACAATTTAAAACCTGGTTCCTAAATCACTGTATTACCATTATATAATCTATCTGATACCTTAAAGTATTTCCAGGGTTCTTCCATGTATACAACCTTCTTTCATGATTCTTAAACCAAGTCACTAGGAGGTACAGGAACAATGATGTCTACAAGAAATCTATTAAGTAATGACAGAGTACATACGAAATATGTCCTACGTGAAACCTTTAAATTGAGGATTTCAGATCATGTTGTTGAATGCATAACACACTTCCAAAAGTCTAAACCATTAAAACGTCGCCTAACGATTTCATACGTTCAGAGTGAGCTTTATCTATGTAGCATAAAATTATTGTCTGTTGAAATCGAGCCGAGAAATTCGTTTTTGGACAGCTAATCATAACTTTCAGGAAGGCAGTTAATAAACACCTACGATCTTCTTCTCCTCCTTCTTTTGCCTTTTCCAGTTTCTCTACGGGTTCGGCGTTACTTTATGAGACTGGCCGGCTCACCACTCTAATCTTTAAATTGTCAGGCGTATTCGGTATGTGGCAGGTTGGCTCCCTGAATCCTAGATGCGGCGCGTTAACATTCTCACCCACCCAGGTGGGTCGATAAACAGTCAAGATCCCAATTGATTTACACTACTTGATTAGTCTATATAAAGCTCTAATTACAGTATATGAAACATGAAAATATCATATGACAAGTAAACATTTTTAAACAACACATACACTACGTGATGAAAAGTATCCAGGCACCCCCAAAAAACACACGTTTTTCACATTAGGTGCATTTAACTACCACCTATTGCCAGGTACTCCATATCAGCGTCCTCAGTAGTCATCAGACATCGTGAGAGTAAAGAATGGGGCTCTCGGCTGAAGTCACGGACTTCGAACGTGGTCAGGTGATTGGGTGTCATTTGTGTCATACGTCTGTACGTGAGATTTCCACAGTACTAAACATCCCTAGGCCCAATGTTTCCGATGTGATAGTGAAGTCGAAACGTGAAGGGACACGTACACCACAAAAGCACACAGGCCGACCTCGTCTGATGACTGACAGAGACCGGCGACAGTTGAAGAGGGTCGTAATGTGTAATAGGCAGACATTTATCCAGACATCACACAGGAATTCCACACTGCATCAGGATCCAGTGCAAGTACTATTACAGTTGGGCGAGAGGTAAGAAAACTTGGATTTCGTGGACGAGCGGCTGCTGATAAGCCACACATCACACCGGTAAATGCCAAACAACGCCTCGCTTGATGTAAGGAGCGTAAACATTGGACGTTTGAACTGTGGAAAAACGTTGTGTGATGTGACGAATCACGTTACACATTCTGGCGATCCGATGGCAGTGTGTGGATATGGTGAATGCCCGGTGAACGTCATCTGCCATCGTGTATAGTGCCAACAGTAAAATTTGGAGGCGGTCGTGTAATGGTGTGGTCGTATTTTTCATGGAGCGGGCTAGCACCCCTTGTTGCTTTGAGTGGCACTATCACAGCACAGGCCGACATTTATGTTTTAAGCACCTTCTTGCTTCCCACTGTTGAAGAGCGATTCGGGAATGGCGATTGCATCTTTCACCACGATCGAGCACCTGTTCATAATGCACGGCCTGTGGCGGAGTGGCTACACGACAATAATACCTCCGTCATGGACTGGCCTGCACAGAGCCCTGACCTAAATCGCATACAACACCTTTGGGACGTTTTGGAACGCCGACTTCGTGCCAAGCCTCACCGACCGTCATCGGTACCTTCCTCAGTGCGGCACTCCGTGAAGAATGGGCTGTCCCTCCGCAAGAAACCCTCCAGCATCTGATTGTACGTATGCGTGCGAGACTGGAAGCTGTCATCAAGCCTCATTGAATTCCAGCATTACAGATGTAGGGCGCCAAGAACATGTAAGTCATTCTCAGTCAGGTGTCCGGATACTTTTGATCACATAGTGTATAGCGGAACAAGACCTCAGGAGTACGTAACAAGTACAGGCTTTCAAATGTGTAAATTACTTGAGTGAATAAATTTTCAAAGTTCTTCCAGGTTCATAGTAAACAGACAAAACGATGAGACAGACATACGGAAGGTGGTAGATGAGCAGATACAGGAAACCTCAGATGACTTTGGAATTTGAAAAATATATTTGCCCTTCATTTAATAACTTCACAACTGAGGAACTCTTAATGACATGCAATTATTACAAATGTAATGATTACATTATATTTCGTAAGAGGAAGCATATTGGAGAACTTTCATTTCACCAAGGATGGGGACGTGGCAAAATGGCTGCTGACAAGTCCGCAGTTTCAGCGAGGTCAGTAGCCCATGGTTGTCAGGAATCGACCTCGTGACCCCCGTCAGTCGGCGTACCAACCAATCCGCAAAGAGAAGTGACGTCGTGCTGAGACGTTGACCGCGATCTTGGTGTGTGCAGTCTGTCGCTTGCACCCCCTTACTCACACACGCCAAAATACGGCAGTGTTGCTTGGTGATGACAATGGTAACACATACACATAGTTTCCAGCTGCAGTACATGCTAATAAACAGCACAACAATGAGTGCAGCGGAGATTTGACTGCCCAGGTAGTTGCCGAAATGTATAAAACAAATCATAGGATGAATAACAGATCAATAGTTTTGAACCACAACTGAAATTTCACTGTGGCTTCCGACACAGTATAATTAAATGTGTCACGGCTGTCAAAC
Source organism: Schistocerca serialis cubense (assembly GCF_023864345.2). Classification (NCBI taxonomy): domain Eukaryota; kingdom Metazoa; phylum Arthropoda; class Insecta; order Orthoptera; family Acrididae; genus Schistocerca; species Schistocerca serialis. Next base: position 1,278,703,136 of record NC_064638.1, on the reverse strand, counting down.
GCATAATTAATCGACTTACGACATGCACGAATGCGTTCAGAGAAACGCGCCATACTCTCGCTGATGATGCATATTAATATTCTAACTATTGGGTTTTAAAACAAATGCATCCATAATATGACGCATGATGTTTCTCTCATGTTCCTGTAGTGGTCAGTTGTTCAGTTTATCGTCCACCTCATTACGAAAGTTGTATTCAACATTCTGGATTCTGCAGAACTCTGTCCAGTACTAGCAGCAATTCTACCGGTAACTCGTGAGACTCAAAAGACATTCTATTGAACTGGTTTAATTGTTCACTGTATAGCAATTTAGTAGCCTTCGTGTTGTCTTCATTGACTTCTAATATCCTTCGCTGCTATTTCTGTCAAGAGTTACTACGAACTTGACGTATTTAAAGTGTAGTAGTAAGCTTTCAAGATTTTCGATTGGTCTCTCTAAGGTAGAAGAACGTGGCTTACGGCCCTGTATCATTTACTACGTGATGTGATAGACCTGTCATAATTATAGCATGAATTGGATTAGAATACGGACTATCTGATTACTCTTTAATATTTTTTCTCCTTGTTATGTAAACACGTTAAGAATTAATTTGTAAACGCCTCATGTCCAATCGCCTTTGAAAGAAATCGATATCTTCACTATGCCTTTTATTGCACCCTGACATAAGCCTTTCATACCACACTAAAGCTTGTGTTTTCCTTATCAATGTCATTTAACAAACCAAAAATGACCCAAAAGTCCCTTACGCCCTTATGATCCTGCACTAAATATACAACAATCATTCCAATAGTTATTGGAATCCACAAGCCCAGTTAAACAACATCGTTCAAAAGGTTCACTTAACTTAAATATGTATACATAATCAAAGAATTTCCATGACAGATACAACACTCTACATAAGCAACAGCATAAATTGACGTAGAAATATCCATACAGGTACAAAATAGCTCGAAAATAGGTGTTACAAGGTATATGTTCGATTCCCACTTCTAGTATCTATTTTAAAGACACGCAAACAGACGTTATATTATTTAAAGAGCAAATGGCCATTTAAGGTCCCAGGGCTCTTATTTTATTTGATTATAAGACGCTTAAAATTTGGTGCTGGAGTGAGATTCGAAAACACATGTCCTCTTTCGAGGTGTCTGACAAACACGGAACGACATAGTTCGATCAATGTTTTTTATTTTCCCCAAATAGCTAGCTCCACTGGGTCTCTACAAAAGGCACATACGTGGCTTCGAACTAATCCAACAGAAAGAGATCCACGGTTTCTCTTGAAGCCCTACCATTTGCACATGAAAATATTAGTGATAAAAAATTTCCAGTTTTAATCCGCGTTATAAGCATTATATCCGTAAGATGCTAATGTGGTAGAGTCGGTTAACCATAACGATAGTGCCGTTGTTTCTAGTCCAACATGCACTCATGTCAATACTGAGTGAACAAAAAATACGTAGATAGAAAACAACGCCGGGTTCGATTCCCGTTCGGGCAAAAAAATTTTATCCTCATTTCAAATTCATATGTCTCGCTGCTGGTGAAAAAGTTCGATATTTGTCAACAGTATGGTTACGTCTTGGGTTCGAGTTACCGCCACAAAACGTTTCATCATATCACTTCACTTTAAACACGTACATACTTTGTCACTTGAAACCATTTTCGTGGTTAGTTAAAAGGGACATAGGTTCTTGACAGGTTTCCAAGCAGAAACAAAAATTTTCAAGTCCATATATCCTAACTAACACTGGTAAAAACTTCGATATCTTCGACTCCTCATCCCTCGTCTCAAATGACGAATGTTGTTATTATCGAGTCTCGGTCAGACACGAAAGCTTTCATTAGTTATAGTGCCTATAGGTGTTTGGCTTGAATACAGATACACAACAAAAAAGTTCGACTTGTCGTTTAAAGTTAGAACACGAGCACAAATAATTGTTCCATCATAAGCACAGAGAAATTACTGGTGATACCATGTTAATTTTGAGGTTTCCATAGAGCACTAGCCGCTGTTAATCCACTGTTTTTAACTGGTTAGTTCAATATCCAGTGTATGGCAAATAAAGCTGAGTAGTATTATAGTATAACAGTTTACAGTTATGTAAAGTGAATGACCAACAAAAGTTATAGTTGTTTCTATGTAAAGAGGTTTTACACCACTGTTTAGAACGATGTAGTTCGCCGTGTCTCTTAGCCAACGTTCCTTCAAAACAGTTCAAACTTAGCTGATGCTGCTGGCGAGTCGTTCCACATTCGCGTCGTTAGTCTACGATCCTTGACCGCGTAATTCAGTAATTGCTGTCGTCTTGCTGATCTTGATCATGAGCGCCAATTGTGACTGTAACAGGTATGCTTGGTGTTTGCACGATTAATTCCACTCTGTGTATCTGCATACAATCGATGAAAGTAAAACACGTTTCTTTTCATAAACTCGTGACGTATCGTGACGTCATGATGTTTATTGCACCCTTTAGCCACAGTTTCCAGATATATGATGTACAATCGAAGCGCAGCACTTTTCACAGTACATCCGTTCGCACTACGAAAGTAAATCAAGTCTATTGCACTGTAAATCATTAGTCCGTGATTTTAAGAAATGTTCAAATATGTGTGAAAACGTACTGGGCTTAACTGGTAAGGTCATCAGTCTCTAAGCTTACACACTACTTAACCTAAATTATCCTAAGGACAAACACACACACCCATGCCTGAGGGAAGACTCGAACCTCCGCCGGGACCATCCGCCGTGATTTTAACAGAACAGTAAATGCCGTCTGCAATTTTCTACACAATCACTTCATTTTCGTGACGATCAGCACACCGTAGATTCACAGTTAAAGTTCTTCGTATCCATTTATGACACGTCATAGTGTTAACATATTTTCTGATCCATTCAGAGTCCGTGTGCTATGCACTAAACAGTCTGTGTTGTCTACGATCGAAAACAGTACCTGTACGCGCTTAGCTTACCGGTCTCAACATCAGAGTCCTACGCGCTATGAGTCAAAACGCAGTTCCGGAAAATGGACAACGCGACACGTAAAGTCACTAGTTCTTAAGATCATTAATGTAGCACTGTCTTACACCGGCCACGAACACAATGTGCGGCAGTACATACGCGGCACGACAATCACCTCACCCTCGTCTTCTCGCTCCCGACTCTCTGTTGATACCTTCTCTTTCCGCCTATCAATATTATTCTACATCGATCATACACCTCGCTTCACGTAACAATTTCGGTGATTCTGATTACACTGATTTACAGTTTTGTATAAAATCACAAATAACATGTTAACAAAGAAAAAAGTATACAACATCAGAATAATTAAAAGTGGCAATCACATTCGTATATTACGTAAACAGAAACAAAAAATATATCAAGAAATAAAATTTTCAGAACTCACTCTGAAGTAACCTTTTCAATGTATGAAGAAGATTAAAAAGGAAGGAAGTAATAGAAAATAAAGCAAGAGGGGAAAAATCGTACATCAGCCAGTAGTGTTCTCTTCACACCTTTTGGCCAGCTCAGCTTCTGCAATCGGTTGCTCCGGGATGTACAGGGTGTTTCAAATATGACCGGTATATTTGAAACGGCAATAAAAACTAAACGAGCAGCGATAGAAATACACCGTTTGTTGCAATATGCTTTGGACAACAGTACATTTTCAGGCGGACAAACTTTCGAAATTACAGTAGTTACAATTTTCAACAACAGATGGCGCTGCAAGTGATGTGAAAGATATAGAAGACAACGCAGTCTGTGGGTGCGCCATTCTGTACGTCGTCTTTCTGCTGTAAGCGTGTACTGTTCACAACGTGCAAGTGTGCTGTGGACAACATGGTTTATTCCTTAGAACAGAGGATTTTTCTGGTGTTGGAATTCCACCGCCTAGAACACAGTGTTGCTGCAACAAGACGAAGTTTTCAACGGAGGTTTAATGTAACCAAAGGACCGGAAAGCGATACAATAAAGGATCTGTTTGAAACATTTCAACGGACTGGGAACGTGACGGATGAACGTGCTGGAAAGGTAGGGCGACCGCGTACGGCAACCACAGAGGGCAACGCGCAGCTAGTGCAGCAGGTGATCCAACAGCGGCCTCGGGTTTCCAAGGTTATACTGTAATCATCGGAGGAGACTTGTATCATCCGACAATAAATCGTTATAATTACAATTCTCTCAGTGCTCCAAGTAACAAAACATCCTGCGAAACGTTACTGAATACCTATGTGGCACCTACCTAGAACAGATAGTTTGATGCTCCACCCATGATGGAAATATTCTGGATTTAACTTCAACGATTAGAAAGACTCTTTGGGGAAGTCCACATTGAAAATCGTATCAGTGACTGAGGTAGTTGCAGCAACAATGATCACAAAAGCACAAAAGGGCAACTACAGCAAAAAGACATTTTTATATGTTCAGTAAACTTGATAAACAGTCAGTATCCTCCTATTTCAACGAAGGACTCGAAACTTTCAGTTCATGTAGCATGTAGCTGTAGGCATACTACTATTCATGTTTAAAAGAATAGCTGACCATGCATTCGTTTGATAGGTCCTTATTGAAGGACTTTACGACAGGATGGACACTTCACAGTATACGGCTACTGTACAGAAACTAATAAAGCAAAATACACTACTCAATAATACATGTACAACACAGAACAGAGTTCTAGACAGATGTTGAATGAATCGGGTTAGGCTGTGAAAAGACACTGGAGGCCTTCAGCGAGTACTGTAGAAGAACATTATCGAAATATCTCTCACAAAACCTGATAAAATATCGGTCTTATAGAAAGGCTGTAACTGTCGCTGATGGACGAGACAGGAGATGTTATTGAGTTTATGAGGCTAAACGCAAGCAGACTAAAGTCAAGCAAAGCTCCAGTGCCTGATGGAATTCGTATCAGATTCTATACCGAATATCCGGCAGAGTTAACACCTCTTTCATCCATAATATACAGAAGCTCTCACGGACAAGTAACTGTGCCAAATGATAGGACGCAAGTACAGATCAGACACCTCCACAAGAAGGGCAGCACAATCGAACCGCAAAACCACTGTCCAACATCACTGAGAGAATCTCGTTGTTATAAAGTCTTATTAAATAGTCTCAACTTAAATTTAGTAGGGTACTCTGAACAGATTGACGTCCTTCACGAAAACCTTCATTGACTGAGTAAACAGCGGTCACGTGCTACACAAATAGCCTGCAAACGACGAGCTGAAAGCCATGGAACCACGCATTCAGCTAGACGAAGTGTTTCTTGATTTCCGATAGCCATTTGACTCAGTCCAACACACACGCATCGTTCTCGTAGGGATCGCGAGGACACACCGCGCAGGGAGGCGGTTAATCAATCATTCTTGCTCCCCATATGTAAATGGGACGAGGAAGAGCGCCAGTATGTGGTACGACAGGAAGCATCCCCTTCCATACACTTTCCAGTGGTTTGCAGAGTGTAGATATACATGTCGATGGAGATGTATAGCTGACTCCGTTACTCATTAATTTCACTCTAATGTCGATCGGTTCCATTCTATTGGGATTTGTTACTTATATTCCTCTTTCGTTCAATAAACTCGTAGTAAGGATGTATTCCTAGATGGTCAACCTATCGGAAAAGGGATTGAAGAAAATAGACTTTCGAAAAAAGGAGACACATGGTTGGATTCAATTGTTAATCCACAAATCCAAAATGATTTACTCATAAGCATGCGAAACGATTCGGGTATATGCGAATGTAACGAGACATAACGAACCCCTGTCAGACCCTCCCTTTAGTTCGCAACCGAGTTATTCCCTCATACACTGCGTCTTGACCTTCGTTCCTCTCTGCTTTTCACTTTACGTAGACTCCGATTGTCAATGAATATAACAGATACGTGTCTTCATGACGTCAGTGTCAACAATGAGTTCGGGCACAAAACCAACCGAACCGTTGCGTAGCATCAGTCTCATTGACAAACCTTCCGAAGAAAGAGTCGATTTCGAAGTGCGCTTTCTAGGAAGTCTGTTTCGCATCCTTCGGGCTGTGAGAAGAAGTGAGGAGGTAGGTGATCACCGTCTTTTAAATTATTCTGCAGCTGCAGACAGTGGATCAGAGACTGGACGACAAATATTTTGTCTTTTGTCTACTTTCGCGAAGCACTATAATCGTGGAAGCCGAGAGGAGCAGAAATTCATTTTCTTTTTCCGAAGCACTTTCTACGTAACTGTAGTTTCAATTTGTCGTCTTCTGGCTCGTGACAGAAGTTAGGTTTTATTTAGACAAACATACGTTTGCTTTTCGTGCATCTCACGAGGCCGGGAAAAAATCATTCTAACCATTCTTTGGAAGATCTAGAGAGAAATATGTGGTTCTGCTATTGAATTTTCCTCCAAAAAATACATTCTACAGCAAATGAAGACTATTTGTCTCGACATTTCATAACTTAGCCTGCGATTGCCAAAACTATGCTTCACAGAAAAATCTGAATTTTGCCCTTGACGTACAATACAAATCCGTAGCCATTTCTTACTTACTACAAATTTCGGAAACGGGTCTCAAGTCAAATACTTTTCAGTGTTCAACATGTGAGTGAAGACATCTAGTAGCAATCACTACCGTTAAGTAACTGGTTTCCGCAAATTCAGCAACGTTTTACGTAATTACGTTAAATTAACTTGTCCTTTTAAAAACAAAAAACAAATTTCAGGTCATTAACTTTTCTTCCATGTCGTTTATCAATCGTTGTCTCTCTGAATCTAGCTATAAAAGACTATTACTTTTTCAGATATTGTGTAAATTCTTCCAGAACGGTGTAAACCTCAAAACATAACAGAGGAATCTATAAATTCTAAGATAGTACGTAGCTCGGTGAATAATACAAAACGGGAAAATAAATTATTAATTTTGTTGTGAAAGTCTTCTATGGTCTATCAGCAAATAGAATTCCAGATTAAATGTATGTACATTGCCGTGTTTGTGCTAATAACGCAGGCGTACTGGCACCACACTATAAATTTTTGGCATCTGGCAACTATAGTTACCAGTGCATGTGACATTTCGTATGAACAGAACAAAACAGAGCAGATACTGATGCACTACAAACATGCGTTACCGTGTTGGGAGCAAAATGCGACAAAGCATGTTATGATGTGTAGGCATGTCGGTAATTTCGATAGAGGATTTGCATCTGTACAAGTACCACTCGCTTAGTAACTCGAGCTGTTGTTCCGAAATAATGTTTTGTGTATCTTCAGTTTGGAAGTATGGATGGTTTTGCAGAGTGTGGAACATATTGGATGAGCAGATTTGGTGCAATTCTTCTAAGTTTCATTGACAATACAGAAGAAACATCAGATGTACAACAAACATATCTAGGCTTTGAAACTTCCTGGCAGATTAAAACTGTGTGCCCGACCGAGACTCGAACTCGGTTGGTAGAGCAATTGCCCGCGAAAGGCAAAGGTCCCGAGTTCGAGTCTCGGTCGGGCACACAGTTTTAATCTGCCAGGAAGTTTCATATCAGCGCTCACTCCGCTGCAGAGTGAAACTCTCATTCTGGATATCTAGGCTTTGTTAATTTGGGCTGCAGTGATGCCATTCATGAACAAAAAGTCTAGCTCTTGTTTTACTTAAGATTGTACATGAACACTTGATCTTATGACTCTAACATTACTGTTAATTTTCCTATAGATTTTTTCATGCACGATATAACTGGACACTAAATGCGACACCATTTTTATGAAAGCGTTCCCAGATACATGTCTCTAAAGCGTTACTTGGATGTGGTACTTTTCATTCTTTATTTTTTTTTCGATTTTTGATTCCGATAATTAGTAATGTAATGTTCTTATATGTGGATGTCAGCACTGGAATGGTTTTGTTTGATGTGCTGTATGAATAGATGAGATTAGGGAAATAGATACAAAGACTCCTGAATGAGATTTTCATTCTGCTGCGGAGTGTGCGCTGATATGAAACTACCTGGCAGATTAAAATTGTGTGCCGGACTGAGACTCGAACTCGGGACCTTTGCCTTTCACGGGCAAGAGTTCTACCATCTGAGCTAGCCAAGCTCGACTCACGCCCCTTCTTCACAGCTTCACTTCTGCCAGTATCTTTGTTTCACTGTCAGTAGGTGGGATTATTCCTCAACTGGTATATCCTCTGGATCCCAGGATCCCAGGTTCGATTCCCTGCCAGGTTGAGGATTTTCTCTGCCCGGAGACTGGGTGCTTGTGTTGTCCTCATAATTTCATCATTATCATCATCATCATTTGTGACAGTAGCTAGAATTGTTTGTGTAAAAAAAGTTGGACTGTGTAAAAATTGGGACTTTGTACGGGAGCCGATGACCGCGCAGTTGAGTGAAAAATAAGCCGAACATCATCATCATCAACATCAATTGGCATATTCTGCCCTAAATTCTACATATTTTGATGAAATCCTCTATTTGCTGAGCGGCAGCATTGCACTGCTCATAGTCCAGAATATTACTGCCGAATGAGGAGTACAATTTACTGAACAAGGGAATAGGTTTCATAAATATTTTGAAGATAGAAAACAAAAAAACGTGGCTCAAAAATTTAATTTGACCTTAAACCTGATCAATCATCACCATTAAGACACTTAGCAATTCTCCAACATTCTTCAAAAACTTTGCAGATTAAATTGATTTGACTTGGTAGCAACCTTTCACGAAAAATAATTAAATTTACAGTGTCCACAGTGCATCGTTAACTTTGTAGTGTATCTTTTTAGTAACTCCATTATTCTCAATAATTATTTGCTTCCTACCAATATTTAGTTTTCTTTTAACAATCAGATTTTGTTCACATTAATTGGTGTTTCAATCTCAATATTAACATTCTTATGATTGTGATAAGGGCTGGCGTATGTTACATATGGTGCAGTGTACCATATGAGACTGAATTGTTTCTTCAGGCCAAATCTCCTTGTCAGTAAGGCAGATATCACATGAGTATTTTAGTCTCAGTGAACACTGTGGTTACTAAAGCCTGCTTGTTTTACGTTTCCAGATGTTTTCGCGAGTGAAGTCGCTGCTCAGCTCCCCAGCTACCAACCAGGGGAACCCCAGGCTGGCCGATGAGCCGCCAACACCTGCGCCTCTTCGCCGCCTTCGGCCACCTCGACCAAAGCCGGATGAGAAGAAGGTGGAGTCCACCACCACCGACTGCGAAGAGGCCGCCGCTGATAAACCACAGCTTCGACCAATACATGTAAGCAGCAGGAGCCTGTTTGTAAACCATTACACAATAATTACTGTCAGAGTGTTCTAAGAACAAAGAAATTAATTCCAACAATGTTATGCAGACATATTTATTGACATGACTTTTTCTTTCACAGTTTGGTCCGAGAGCAAGAATTGTCCATTTTGACTTGTCTGACGTTGAAGATGAAGAGGAGGAAGTCTCTGGCTCTTACTATCCTCCTGGAGTCCCAGTTCCACCCAGTCGCCTGCAGATCTTTGCCAACAGACCGCGCAGACGGAAGATTATCCGAGAGCCACCGTCGCAGGAAGTGCAGACTGCGATGGCACATCTAAGAGCTGACATCCAAGCAATGGTATGTTGAATGCTCAGCATGACATTATAAATACAAACATAGATTCCTTTTTTAATTTTTCTGCGTCAGACGCTTGTAATGAATGTAAATACATCGTTTGAGGATAGGTGGAAACGAGAAAAGATCGTCTTCGATTGATCTAAAAAAGAATGAGCCTGTATTTGAATTAGAACAGGTCTTTACGTTGTAACACTTGTGCTAATTCATTGAATGGAATGGTTTTGGACAGGTCATATCGCCAATACGAAAAATCAGCTAAATCAGTGTCCATGTAATATCTCTGTTTCTTTTTTTTTTTGCTTTTTTTCGTTACTTGCAAAACATAGTCACCCCATTGTCAGACGTTTGTAGGCTGCAATACCTCAAGTGCTAGATATAATGATGCTTAAGCAAGCAGCTTAATAAAAATAATTCTTTTTGTCGTTCGCAGGAGAACCCGCCACCTTCAACATGGTTTGGGCATCTACTGGAGAGTCTAGTCGACCTGTACCGAATCAAGAGAGATTACCGGCGGAACCATGGTTTGGCAGAGAGACCAGGGTTCGTCACTCGAATGAAGGGAAGACTCGCACCTGTTCGCGAGACAGTGAGAAGATTTCTGCATCTGAAGAAGAATGCGGACAAGAGGCAGCTGCCCACAGGCGTAGATTCAACTCTGCGTGATTACTTTCTTCGTTGTGAGCACCCTGACCCTAATTACCCGCCGGTTATTCCATTAACACCACAGCTACTTGAGACCGCGCTGTGACGCTACTGTATGTAGCCAGTCTGGTTTGGCTTGTAATAAAACCCTTAAAGCATGTTTAATTGTGTTTTTTATTGCATACATAATTTTTAAATTCTTTCTACGCACAGTACACTCTTGTGAAAGTGAAAAATCATGGGTAGTGTGAAGTTTGAGTATGTATTATTCCCGTAGGAATCTCTGAAGTAACTTCCTTGGAAGGAAATTCGTCAGATTTGAACTGGCAATAACGTAAGCTGAATTGGAGCAGTCGGCACTGCAGTTAACTTCACTGAGGTTCTGAAGGCTCAAATCCGTTTACTGTGGACAAACTCGCCAAATCAGGCAACAGTTTTAGAGACGCTACAGGTCAGCCAGATTTAACATACAAGTTTCAACCGCTCAGATCCTTGTAAACTGTGGACAACCGCGTCCAGACAACCCAGAGTTCACATTCAGTCGGAGAAATAAGGAAAAGTGGAAGTCATTGTTAGTTGTACAGTGGAAGAAAATCTGAGAGCGTACTTCTGATAGGCAGTTTTGATTAGACACAATGACTGAATTAATGACGGGCTTTCTGGGTATTCAACAATTTATAACTGGCTTATTTTAAGTCAAGCGTATTGCTCAGAAATGTAACTTGCGATATAAGGCATGTGACGAAGAATAAGGACGAATACCTACTGATTATTCTGTGTACAAGCAAATTTTTAGAGCATAACATTAACCCTGGAAGCGAGGGATGATATCAGGAACATCACTGAGAATGATTCTTACACTAAAACGAATACTGTGTCATTCTTTAAAAAATACTATAGTCTTTAGAGCCTCGGGATTCGTTCCACCAACTCTGCCAATCATGTATATACATGACTGATGCATCGATCCTCACATAATCGCCCAACATACAACACAGTCTACAACTGAATGTTTTCTTTAAGAGATTGCTTGTCTTACTAATTCCCACATGCGGGCTGCGTGACAGACAAATCAGCATCATTGAGCGGAGATCTACAGTAGGTCGTTTAGACAATGGAAAAAAATATAACGGTAGGAAATTTACAGCTACATATAACAATACTATTAAAGATGAACTAATGGTATCATACAAGGAAACTGAAAAATAAAAAGATATTTTTGCAGATGTGATTGCCTGACATAATACAATTCCTTTTGATAGTGACAGAAATTGCAGAGATACCTATGTGTATACAGGTTAATTTCATGTTGCTGAAGACATCACAAGAGGAAAAATAGATAAAATGTGGAATAAGGTACCAAGATTGCCGTAAAGGAGTACAGTATCAAACAGCTCTTTCAGTGCTGTGCTTCAGTGATAGAGCTGGGAACACGGAACATAATGGTTCTGTCAGTGTATAGGCTCCAACAGGGAAATGTTTTATACTTCATTTAACTATTACAGAGGATAGAAGTCAGACAGTGGTAATAACTGTTCACATAACTCTAGTGTGTATACGTACTCAAATAATTTCCGTAACAGATACAACACTCTACATGAGCTACATTATAAACTGATGTTGAAATTTCGATACACATACAAAACAGGTGTTACAAGGTATAGTTTCGATTCCCGCTTCCAGTATCTATTTTAAACACACACGAACAGACGTTATTTTATTTAATGACCCAATTGTCATTTAAGGTCACAGGGGTGTTGTTTTATTTGACTATTAGACGCTTAAAATTTGGTGCTGGACTGAGATTCGAATCTAGATGTCGTCTTTTGTGGTGTCTAACCCACACGGAAAGACAGTTCGAGAATTACGTTATTTTCCCCAAATGACTAACTCCTCTGGGTTTTTACGAAAGGCACATACTTGGGTACAAATCCAAGTCCAGTACCAAAATGTGCATGGCTTCTCTTCAAGCCCCGAAATTTGAACATCGAACTATTAGTGATTAAAAATTTCCAGTTTTAATCCGCGGTATGAGCCACATATCCGTAGGGTGCCTAATGTGGTAGAGCCGGATAACCACAAAGATTGTGTCGTTATTTCTAGTCAAACATGCATACATGTCACTACTGGGTGGACAAAACATTCGTAGATAGAAAACAACGGCAGTAGGTGCCGGGTTCGATTCCTCGTCAGACAAAATTATTTTATCCTCATATCAGATTTACACATCTCACTGCTGGTGAAAAAATTCGATTTTTGTTAACAGAGTGGTGACGTGTTGGGTTCGAGTCCCCGCCACAAAACTTTTCATCATAGCACTTTACTTTAAACATGCGCAAACTTTGTCACTTAAAATCTTTTTCGTGGTTAGTTAACAAGTACGTAGATTCTTGGCAGGTTCTCAGGCAGAGACAAAAATTTTCTTGTCGATATTTCCTAACTGATACTGGTGAAAACTTCAATATCTTCGACTCTTCATGCCCTGTCACCAATGACGAATGATGTTATTATCGCGTCTCGATCAGACACGAAAGCTTTCATTAGTTACAGCGCCTATAGGTGTTTGGCATGAATACAGATACAGAAGAAAGAAGTTCGACTTGTCGCTTAAAGTTCGAACATTAGAACAAATAATTGTTCCCTCATGAGCACAGAGAAATTGCTGGTGATGCGATGTTAATTTTGAGGTTTCCATAGAGTACTAGCCGCTGTTAATCCCATTGTTTTTAACTGGTTAGTTCAACATCCCGTTTATGACAAATAAAGCTGTGTAGCACTATGACAGTTTACAGTTACGTAAACTAAATGAGCAAGAAACGTAATTATTGTTTCTATGTAAAGAGTTTTTAAATCACTGATCGGTACGATGTAGTTCGCGGTGTCTCTTGGGTAGCGTTCCTTCAAAACAGTTCAACTTAGCTGATGCTGCTGGCGATACGTTCGACATTCGCGTCGTTAGTTTATGATCCTTGACAGCGTAATTCAGTAATTGCTGTCGTCTTGCTGATCTCCTTGATCATGAGCACCAATTTTGAACGTAACAGGTACGGTCGCTTTTTGCAGAATTAATACCACTCTGCGTATCTGCATACAACGGTGAGAATAAAACACGCTTCTTTCCATAAACTCGTGACGTATCCTGACGTCATAATGGTTGTTCCTTCCTTTAGCCACACTTTCCAGATTTATCGTGTACAATCACGGAGCGCCACTTTTCGCAGCACATCTGTTGGCACTACGAAAGTAAATAAAGTCGGTTCTACTGTAAAGCATTCGTTTGTGATTTTTAACGGAACAGTGAATTCCGTGCGCAATTTCCTACGCAATCACTTAAATTTCGTGGCGATCGGCACACCGTAGATTCTCAGCTAAAGTTCTTCGTATCCATAAACGACTCGCGAATGTGTTAACATATTTTCTGATCCATTCGGAGTCCGTGGTATGCATTAAACAATCTCTGCTGTCTACAATCGAAAACAGTAACTGTACGGCGTGCACATAGCTCATCTGTCTCCAAATCAAAGTCATTATGCTTAATGAGTCAAAACGCAGTTCCAGCAAATGAGCAACGCCACACATTAAGTAATTAGTTCTTAAGACCATTAACGTAGCACTGTCCAAACACTGATACCTTACACCGGCCTCGAACACAATGTGTACCAGTACATACTCGGCACGACAATCACCTCACTCTCATTTTCTCGCTCCCGACTCTCTGTCGATACCTTCTCTTTCGACCTATCAATATGATTGTACAATACTCACACATATCGCTTCACGTAACAGTTTCGACGATAGTGATAACATCTATTTGCAGTGTGTGAGGTCCTGGAAATATTCTATATTTGGAGTTGGCGGGGCCGCACGGGTTGCTCGGCAAGCCGGGGACCAACAGAATACACATGGTGCCGAACGTTAGCCGGACAAGAGGGGTGGCCCCAGCGCATGGTCCAGGCCGAGCACATGGCTGGGAATTCCTTAGTGACGCTGTGTCAATCAAAGATACTTGTATGCCGAGAGTGCCGAAGATGGCGGACTTTGTGAAACCATCATGGCAGACATCTCACAGTTCGTATAGAAATTAATAGTAGCCAGATGAATCATGATACCTCAAACAGAAACATGTACATTACCATTATTTGCACAACGATTTTCAATATCATTATTAGTTTAACTTGTAGTATCTGACTGTAAATTATACAAATAATGCCCAGCAACGAATTTGTAAATTCTAAACAGTTCATCAGATTTCTCTCCGATCAACACGTCTTTAGAAAGCTATTAGTGTAAACCTAAATTGGTATAAATTACAGGCATGTAACTTGAGTAGCACATGAGTTATTGGAGATCAAAGTGGGCGGTTGCTATCGAACGTGTCAGGCAATAAGTACTCTACAGTTACACGAAAAAACGGTAGCAGCATGCTTATAAATATATTTATTCATCTATGTCTTTGTTTGTATCCGATACATATTATTCATGGAGAAATTGGTTAAATATTTACTGAGACATTAGGCCTACCTTTTGTTCTATTCCTTTGATATATGTTTATTTGTTTTGTTTATCTATTTAATAATGTGTGTTAGAGCGTGTGTATGGTCCTGACGTAGGAATATTCATTTAATTCTAAGTTATTTAAATGTAAATCCAGTATTTCGAATGTGTTGCATTATGTTTGTGAGTGTGCGTTGGCTTCGACACATGATGGACGCGCTATCGCCAATCACAGCTCTCGTTACTAAGGGAGGCGACTACCGAAGTGAATGGAGGGGGAGTTCCGAAGAGTGCAGCGTGGGGGACAGTATAGGAGAGGACACGGGGAGTGCCGGACGTACGGTCGCAGGAAAGACTTGGAGAGTGAAGCAGTCTTGCGCGTGGTCTCGGGGATAGAAATATTTCGTAGTGTCGACTTGTGCGCTTGGAAGATTTCCATGGCTTCTGCAGTGAAGACGTAGTACGCGTTTGGAAGTGAATATTTCGCGAGCTATGTTGTTCATAACTAATTACGTGAAGTAGGAATCTATTGTTTCCCTATTATTCAACTTATATTTTATTTAATCGCTTGACCATCGACACCAATAAGTGTTTTGCAGAAATTTTCCACATTCTCAAAAGTACTTCTATTATCGTACTCATCATTTAAAGTTGTTAAGATAGTACCTGAAGGTTTTATTTAATTGCAATCTTTGATGCATTAAAAATTCGCATTTCCCTAGTGATAGGAACCTTTGACTATTCGATTCATGCGTATATTCATATTGTATACTGTAGACTCTGCAGTATTTGGCTTGTAATGCGGCAACTACGTACCCCAGCAAACAACGAAACCAGCCAAAACTTTCAATATTTCAACTTTAAGTCTGAGGGTACGTAGCTGAGGGTTACACTACACCAAATCATTTCATTTTATTATTATTTGAAAACCCGCAACTTTTGTACAAAATCACAGTTTCACATTACTCTCTCTATAGAAAATGAATTCAAGTAACATGTTAACGAAGAAGAAAGTATACAACATCAGAATAATTGAAAATGGCAATCATAGCTACATTACGTAAACAGAAACAAAAAATATCTCAAGAAATAAATTTACAAAACTCACTCTGAAGTAACCTTTACAATGTATGATGACGATAAAGAAGGAAGGAATTAATAGAAAATAAAACAAGAGGTGAAAATGTAATATCAGCCAGTAGTGTTCTCTTCACAGCTTTTGGCCAGGTCATCCTCTGCAGTCGGCTGCTCGGGAATGTGGCTGCGGCAGAGAACTGGCGCATCGCACGGGGCTCTTGCAGTTCACGAACGGCTGAAGACGCTTTTGGAAGTGTGTGACCGTTTCATTTCATATCCCAGCAAATTGCTACAGCTAGACATCTCTATTTTTTGTATCGCTAAAGTATTGCCTATCTGATATTCTAGTGATAGGATACTACAGTGAAACTGGATAGCATGCATATTCAAAAACAGAGGTATGAAAACAGAGTACGGTGCTGCTGTCACCTACGCCTAAATAAGAAAACAACTGTCCGGCGGAGTTTGTTAGATCGGTTACTGCTGCTACAACGACAGTTTATCAAGATTTAAGTGAGTCCGAACATGATGTAAATAGTCGGCGAACGAGCGATGGGACACAGCATCTCCGAGACAGCGATGAAGTGCGGATTTTCCCGTACGAACATTCCTCGAGTGTACCGTGAATATCAGAGATGCAGAAAAAAATCAAATCTCCGACGTCGTTGCGGCCGGAAAAGAACAGGGCCATCGACGTCGGAAGATAATCTTTCAATGCGACGGAGGTGCAACCCTTCAGAAAATTGCTGCAGATTTCAATGCTGGGCCATCAACAAGTGTCAGCGTGCGAACCATTCAACGATACATCTTTCATATGGCCTATCGTAGCCGAAGGCCCACTCGTGTACCCTTGATGACTGCGCGACACACAGCTTTATGACTCTCCCGGGCACGTCAACACCGACTTTGCACTGTTGATGGCTGGAAACATGTTACCTGGTCGGGCTAGTCTCATTTTAAATTTTATCTAGCGGATGGAGACAACCCCATGAATCCATGGACCCTGCATGTCAGCAGCACGTTTGTTCAATGGTGTGAGGCGTGCGTAGTTGGAGTGCTATGAGACCCCTGAGACGTCTACATACGACTCTACAGCTGACACGTACGTAAGCATCCTCTCTGATCACCTGCATCCCTTTATGTCCATTGTGCCTTCCGACGCACTTGGGCAATTCCGGCAGGACAATGCGACACCCCACACGTCCGGAATTGCTACAGAGTGGCTCCAGAACTCTCTTCTGAGTCTAAAGACATCCGCTTGTAATCTCCCTTCTCCTTTTCAGTTCTAGTTATTGTGGACGATAAGCAAAGTCTTCTATGAAACATTTGAAAGGAGCAAAGATTAGAATAAACTTTCTAGTTTACTTGGCTCTTCGTGTAGAGTTAGCTGCGGTTCTTCTTGTCTAGGGGTCTGATTCTTGAAGATAAAATTATCACAATTTAGATCCTCATTGATGAATTGATCTAAATAAATATGAAGATTGTTGTTGCAGAGGTTTTGTTGTTACGTTAAAATATTTTGTCACATTTTACTATATCATACAGTCTTCAGAATTTTGACATTAACAAAGCCGAAATTGCGTTGTTCTCCCAAAATACAAATATACGTCCGATCACATCAGAGGCATGCTTACTACTACTTCACTCTGCGGTAATAAGCATATTCCAAAGGGTTTACAATTTTTCTTGACAAATGGATTTCTATTAATTTCGATTTTTATTTCATAAATGAATCCAGGAATAAACACAGTAAACAGAACTAGACTGCATAATTAATAACAGAAATTTCAAGTGTCCCAACTAATTCGTAATTTCAAATGTTTCTAAAAAAAATAATTTTAACAGTACATTTAGAACTAGAACTTATCGACTGTAAAATCGAAAAAAAGTACTTCCTTTTTCATAAATTTTAGACTGAAATATAACACAATGTGTATAAAATTATTTGAAAGGTTTCAAAAGGTAGCTATGATAGAACTGACCTGTCCAAAATTCGAAAAATAATACTGGTATCGACAACTACTGTTGAGCAAAAGTAATACTACAGAAGTATGTCCCTTTACACGTTTGCCAGCAAACTGCGCAGACATGAACATTATTGAGCATTTCTGGGATGCCTTGCAACGTGATGTTTAGAAGAGATTTCCACAGCCTCGTACTCGAACAGATTTATGGACAGCCCAGCAGGATTCATAGTGTCAGTTCCCTCCAACACTACTTCAGACACCAGTCGAGTCCATGCCACGGTGTACTGCGTTCTCGCGGGGGCCCTACACGATATGAGGCAGGTGTACAAGTTTATTTGGGTCTTCAGTGTATAATTCTGCTTTCAGTCAAGTATAAAATTTTAACTTCTGAACATGCAAGATGCAAATCTTCGCACCACATCGATTCTTAATGAACGTACAACTGAATATTTGTGAATCTTGTTACAGACAGAACTCCATAACAGCTAACTAGGTCATTTGGGACGTCGTGTGTGAAGTATAGTCGCCTACGTAACGCCTTGTCGTTTAGTAGAACTGCGAAATCGCTGGCTAGTTGAGTAAATTACACGCATAGTGTGATCCGTCCTGTGTGTATGTCTCGAAAAAGCGTATAAAATAGTAATGCCCGTAAAATCACTGTGGCGTACACGTCGTCTGTTTGATACTTGGAAATAATGTAATTCGGCATTACCACCATTTAGTACATTCTGCTGGCAAAAAATGATAACAAAAATATGAACTTGAAACTAATGTTCCCACTACATCATTTACTTACACTAATAGTACAGAAATATTGTCAGTATGATAACGGACGCACGACCGAATGGTCATTGTCGCTGCGACTTAACGCGATTTTTCGCACATCGGCGGCGGTTCTGCAACACAAAATGTCCACCTACCTCGATACTGCTCCAGATCTGCACACGTAACTCCTGACTGCAGCTACTTAAGAGATCTCAGAAAAGCAGTGTTGAAGAAACTGAGATTTCATAACCACACGTCGGAGGCCGCTAAAGTACAAAAAGCTGAAAATAGTCTTGTGAACTCTAGGGGATAAACCGGAAATGGGTTGCTGTTCAAATTTCTAAGTTCAAAGGTCCTTTTAAACTTGCATTAGGATTTTTTTTATTGCTATTAAGCAAGATCATCGGCTCACATGTGTTCAAATCATTAAAGTTCCTGTTCACAGTCCTCGTCACACTCAAACAGCCAGAACTTTTCCTATCCAATTCCGAAATCATGTACGACAGTAACACGTCAGTAAACTGCTATTTACTTTTGCACTCGGCATTCAGTGGTTGTCTTTAAATAAAGTTTTTGCTCGCCATATATACTCAGTAAAAAAAATTTACTTAGTACCGCCACGCTTTTAGTTCAAAGTTAACACACGCGATTTTCTCCACAACAAAACATCTCTCGACTCTTAAAATTTCACAAATAGGTAATGGTAAACACCAGCTACCTTTATCACTGTACCGAAACGTGAAAGTCACAATATCACTTCATTTTACACATAATGCTTTCGGATACTTTCAGCATGACCGGCTCCTTCGAAAGCTAGTCCACCACTTCCTTCTTCTCTCTGCCTCTACAAGCACCTCTATCTCATGCGTTAATGGCTAAACGTCTCACTTCTTATTGGCTGTACAGAATTACGGCCAATCAGAAGTGACTTTCAGGGCGCGGCTCGCATCAAAATCTAGCAAGAACCAACCACTGCTGTCAGCTCATTGACGTCATTAAAATAAACAACTCAAAACTCTCGTGTTAAACAAATAAAATGAAATAAACTTTAAGCTGTACTTTACGTCTGGAATTTAACTATATCGTCGCGAACATTCAGGCTGTCTCTTACATATTCAAACATGCTTGGACATCCGTCATCCACTAGTAGGGAAACCACTGGTAAATTCGTTCCCACGATACAAAGCTGGAACACTTGGAAGTTCCTACAGAGAATTACAAACTGAAAATTTAATATTGGCGAATGTCCCACATACACTCACACAAGTAATCTCTTTCACACTCACCCTAACACAAAACACAAATATCTACTTGAAATTCTTAAAGTTATTACTACAGCAAAATCACGAAAGGTTTCCTAAAATGAGAACTTTCTTAATTTGAATCTAAACACAAATATTTTTTCAAGTAGTCACAGTTGGTGAACTATTAACATATATATATATAATTACGTTTTTTACTGACTTTTCTTTCTTTCTTTTTTTTGTATCTTCCAAATTATGACAGTCATTGACTTTAGGTTTTGACAGATTGTTCCTTTGCAGAACAGAAGGTTATGTACATAATATGAAGTTCCTCAGGCTATTTCTAGATCAGTTATTAATTTTTATAGTTCCAGAGAATGTAAGTACTCTGTAAGCGCCTCTCCGCTACTTTGCACACGCTGCAGTCACTCGATATGGTCATGACGCACGTCTGCAGGACACAGCTCGCCCGTTGCAGATCGTATGAGATTCTGCATGCTTACACTGGAGACCACATACATTCATATAAGCAAGCTTTAATAGACAGATTAGCGATCGCGCCCTAGCTGCGACGCCTCAACGCCCTAGTTGTGAACCTGACTGACAAGTTCTTACATATTTCAGAAACACCAAATGTCATTCGCAACACTATGGCCGAGTTCGAAGAGCTCCTAAATAACAGTACATCTCGCATAATAAAAGTTACAGAAAGATGATTAAACCACTAAACTGACAGCACTAAGACTTTTTCTGGAGAATAAATGAAAAGGAAAGGGTGATGAGACATGTAGAGAGTGTAATTGTAGCAGTAGACAAGAAAGTCACCTCCACCGAGACAGCAATTTGTAGCTGCATGTGGCACCGTTTCGGCAAGACAGAGTACACCCGATGGGCACTAGCCTAACACGGATTCCTCGTCTTACACAAGACTCACCATCTAATGTAACCAATAACTTTAGAGAAAATAAATTTCACTTTACGAAGTTACAAGATTATACTGTAATCATTGGAGAAGACTTGTATCATCCAACAATAAATTGTGCTAATTACAATTCTCTTAGTGGTGCTCGTAACAAAACATCCTGCGAAACGTTACTGAATATCTTTGTCCCAACTAACTAGAACATCTAGTTCGATACCCCACTCGTGATGGGAATTTTCTGGAGTTAGCGGCAATGGTTAAAAAAGACTCTTTGAGGATGTCCATATTGAAAATGGTGTCAGTGACTCTGAGGCAGTTGCAGCAACAATGATCACAAAAGCACAAAGGGCAACTAGAGCAAATAGAAATTTTTATGTGTTCAGTAAACTAGATAAACTGTCAGTATGAAGGACCCGAAACTTTCAGTCCAAGATGGGAGCTTGTAGATGTAGGCATATTATGACTCATGTTTAAAAAAATAGTTGACCATACATTCGTTACATAGGTACCTATTACAAGACTTCACAACAGGATGGACACTCCATGGTATAGGGTTAGTGTATAGAAACTAATAAATGAAAGGATACTACTCAGTAATACATGTAAAACACACAACAGACAGATGTTGAATGAATCGGGAAGTCTTCAGCGAGTACTGTAGAAGAACATTATAGAAATATCTCTCACAAAACCTGATAAAAATCGGTCTAATAGAAATTCAGTTACTGGTACTGATGGACGAGGCAGCAAATGTTATGAAGTTTATCAGACTAAAAGCAGAAATGCTTATCTCCATTGCCAAACAGCCGTTTACAACGGAAGGCTGAGCAATGTTTAACACTCGTACAACTACAGAGATGAGTCAATGGCGTTGAGAAACAGCTGAGATCGTTAAAGTCAAGCAAAGCTCCAGCTCCTGATCGAATCCATATCAGATTCTATACCGAATATCCACCAGAGTTAACACTTATTTTATCCATAATATACAGAAAATCTCACGGGCAAGTAACTGTGCCAAATAATACGACACAGTTACAGATCAAACACCTCCACAAGTAGGGCAGCACAAGTGAACCGCAAAACCATTGTCGAATATCACTGACAGAGTCTTGTTGTTATAATGTCTTATTAAATGTTCTCAACTGAAATTTAATAGGATACTTTACACAGATTGACGTCCCTCATGAAAACCTTCATTGACTGGGCAAACAGCGATCACGTGTAACTCAAGTAGTCTGCAAACGACGCGCTGAAAGCCAAGGAACCACGCATTCAGCTAGATGAACTGTTTCTTGATTTCCGATAGCCATTTGGCTCAGTATAACACACACGCATCGTTCACGTAGGGATCGCGAGGACACACTGCGCAGGGAGGCGGTTAATCAGTCATTCTTGCTCCCCATATGTAAATGGGACGAGGAAGAGCCCTAGCACGTGGTACCACGGGAAGTATCCCCATCCACGCACTTTACACTGGTTTGCAGAGTGTCGATATACATGTCGATGGAGATGTTTGGCTGGTGTACGTTATTCATAAATTTCACTCCAGTGCCGAACTGTTCCATTCTATTGGGATTTGTTACTTATATTCCTTTTTCCTTCAATAAATTCGTAGTAAGGATGTCTTCCTAGATGATCAACCTATCGGAAAAGGAATTCAAGAAAATAGACTTTTGAAAAAAGGTGACACATGGCTGGATTCAATTGTTATTCTACATATCCAAAATGATTTACTCACAAACATGCGAAACGATTCGGGTATATGCGAATGTAACGAGACATAACGAACCCCTGGCAGACCCTCCCTTTAGTTCGCGACCGAGTTATTCCCTCATAGACTGCGTCTTGACCTTCTTTCCTCTCTGCTTTTCACTTTACATAGACTCCTATTGTCAATGAATATAACAGATACGTGTCTTCACGACGTCAGTGTCAACAATGAGTTCGGGCAAAAAACCAACCGAACCGTTGCGTAGCATCAGTCTCATTGACAAACCTTCCGAAGAAAGAGTCAATTTCGAAGTGCGCTTTCTAGGAAGTCTGTTTCGCATCCTTCGGGCTGTGAGAAGAAGTTGAGAAGAAGTGAGATGGTACGTGATCACCGTTTTTTAAATTATTCTGCAACTACAGACAGCGAATCAGAGACTGGAAGACAAATATTTTGTTTTTCGTTTACTTTCCAGAAGTACTATAATCGTGCAAGCCGCGAGGAGGAGAAAATCATTTGCTTTTTCCGAAGCGCTTGCTGCGTAACTGTAGTTTCAATTTGTCGTCTTCTGGCTAATGGCAAATTTGTCCCAATCAAAGTTTGGTTTTATATAGACAAACATACGCTTTCTTTTCGTGCATCTCATGGGGCCACGAAAAACTCATTCTAACCATTCTTTGGAAGATCTAGAGAGAAATATGCGGTTCTCCTACTGAATTTTCCTCCAAAAAATACATTCTATAGCATGTCAATCCTAAGGGGCCCGATTCCCTGCTGGGTCGGAAATTTTCTCCGCTCAGGGACTGGGTGGTGTGTTGTCCTAATCATCATCATTTCATCCCCATCGACGCGCAAGTCGCCGAAGTGGCGTATCTTACTACAAATATCGAAAACTCGTCATCTCAAGTCAAATACTTTTCAGAGCTCAGCGTTTGAGTGAAGACATCTAGTAGCAATCACTGCTGTTAACTACCTGGTTTCAGAAAATTCAGCAACGTTTTACATAATTACGTTTAACTTACCCTTTTAAAAACAACAAAGAAAACTCAGTTCAAACAGTTCTTCCACGTCGTTTATCAATCGTTGTCTCTCTGTATCTAGCTATAAAAGACTATTTCTTTTTCAGATAGTGTGTCAATTCTTTCAGAACGGTATAAAGCTCAAAAGAGAATAGAACAATCTATAAACTTGTAAGGTAGTAAGGTAACTCGGTGAATAATGCAAAACTGGAAAACAAAATCATTAATTTTATCATGAAAGTCTTAAAAGGTCGATCAGTAAATAGAGTTCCAGATTAAATGTATGTACGTTGCTCGTGTTTGTGCTAATAACACAGGCTATACTGGCATGACACTATACATTTTTGCTATCTGTAAACTGCAGGTACCAGTGCATCTGGAATTTCGTACAACCACAACAAAACAGAGCAAATACTGATGCACCAGAAAGGTGCGTTACCGTGTAGGGAGCAAAATGCGTCATAGCACGTTATGATGTATAGGCAGGTCGGTAATTTCGGTAAGAGGATTTCCATCTTCGATATTTTTTTTCGATCTGTGTTTCGCATATTTAGCAATTTAATGTTCTGATACGTGGATGTCAGCACTGGAATGGGTTTGTTTGATGCGCTGTATGAGTAGATGAGATTAGGGAAATAGATACAAAGACTGGTCACTTTCGGGAGTAGTACACTGGATTACTATTACTTTTAACGTTCATGCACCAGTTTAACCATTAAATAACTAAATCTAATGTTCTGATGATTTGAATGTTGGGTGAAAGATGTTACTGAGCAACAAAAGCGATCACTATATCTCTGTTTCACTATCTCACTAGGTGAGATTACTCCTCAACTGGCATATTCTGCCCTACATTCTACATATTTTGGTTAACTTCTCTATTTGCTGAGCGGCTGCATTGCAATGCTCATAGTCCAGAAAATTATAGTTGAATTAGGAGAAGGATCCACTGAACACGTGGAAAACGATTTGTTCTCATTAAGTTAGAAGGTTTCATAAATATTTTGCAGATAGAAAACGAAATAACGTGGCTGAAGAATTTCAGTTAACCTCAAATGTGATCAATTATCACCATTACTACACTTCTCATTTCTACAAATTTCTTCAAAAATTTTGCAGACTAATTTAATTTCACTTTATAGCAAGCTTTTACGAAAAATAATTAAATGTACAGTGTCCAATGTGTATCATTAACATTGTAGTGTATCGTTAAGCTATTTAGTAACTCCATTATCCTCAATAATTGTTTGCATCCTACAAATATTTGTTTTCCATGAACAATCAGTTTTTTGTTCTGATTAATTGGTGTATCAATGTGAAATACAGTACCACGCAATATTAATTTTTTTATGTTTGAGATAAGGGCTGGCGTTTGTTACACGTGGTGCAATGTGGCGTATGAGACCGAATTATTTCTTTAGGCCAAATCTGCTTGCCAGTAAAGCAGATTTCACATGACTGTTTTCGTCTCACGAAACACTCTAGCTAACTAAAGACTGTTTGTTTCACGTTTCCAGATGTTTTCGCGAGTGAAGCCGCTGCTCAGCTCCCCAGCTACCAACCAGGGGAACCCCAGGCTGGCCGACGAGCCGCCAACACCTGCGCCTCTTCGCCGCCTTCGGCCACCTCGACCAAAGCCGGATGAGAAGAAGGTGGAGTCCACCACCACCGACTGCGAAGAGGCCGCCGCTGATAAACCACAGCTTCGACCAACACATGTAAGCAGCAGGAGCCTGTTTGTAAACCATTAGACAAAAATTACTGTCAGAGTGTTCTAAGAATAAAGAAATTAATTCCAACAATGTTATGCAGACATATTTATTGACATGACTTTTTCTTTTCACAGTTTGGTCCGAGAGCAAGAATTGTCCATTTTGACTTGTCTGACGTTGAAGATGAAGAGGAGGAAGTCTCTGGCTCTTACTATCCTCCTGGAGTTCCAGTTCCACCCAGTCGGCTGCAGATGTTTGCCAACAGACCGCGCAGACGGAAGATTATCCGAGAGCCACCGTCGCAGGAAGTGCAGACTGCGATGGCACATCTAAGAGCTCACATCCAAGCAATGGTATGTTAAATGCTCAGCATGAGATTAGAAATAGAAATGTAGATTTATTTTACTAATTTTTCTACATCAGACACTTGTAATGAATGTAAATGTAAGATTAATTTAAATCTACACCCACATCCAAACTCAATAAAACACTATAATATTATGATGTGGGATGAGACGATAATCGTGAAGCAAACGCAATACAGGTGATATCGTCACAATGAAAATTCAACTAAATCTGTGTCCATGTTATATCTCTATTTTTTTCATTACTTGCAAAACATTGTCACCTCATTGTCAGACGTCGTTTGTAGGCTGTAATACCTTAAGCGCTAGATATAGTACTGCTCAGGCAAGCAGATTAATAAAAATAATTCTTCTTGTCGTTCGCAGGAGAACCCGCCACGTTCAACATGCATTGGGCATCTAGTGGAGACTCTAGTCGACCTGTATCGAAACAAGAGAGATTACCGGCGGAACCACGGTTTGGCAGACAGACCAGGGTTCATCATTCGAATGAAGCTAAGACTCGCACCTGTTTGCGAGACCGTGAGAAGATTTCTGCATCTGAAGAAGAATGCGGACAAGAGGCAGCTGCCCACGGGCATAGATTCAACTCTGCGTGATTACTTTCTTCATTGTGAACACCCTGATCCTAATTACTCGCCGATTATTCCATTAACACCGAAGCTACTTGAGACCGCGCTGTGATACGACTGTAGAAATCAGTCTGATTTGGCTTGTAATAAAACACCTTAAAGCCTGTTTAATTGTGTTTTTTATTAAATAGTTAATTTTTAAATTCTTTCTACCCACAGTACATTCTTGTGAAAGTAAAAAATGATCGGTTGTGTTAAGTTTGAGTATTTATTATTCCCGTAGGATCCTCTAAAGTAACTTGCTTGGGAGGAAATTGGTCAGATTTAAACTGGCAATAGCGCAAGCTGAATTGGAACAGTCAGCACTGCAGTTAACTTCACTAAGTTTATGAATGGTTCAAATCAGTTTACTGTGGTCAGACTCCCCAAATCAGGTTCAAATGGCTCTGAGCACTATGGGACTTAACATCTGAGGTCATCAGTCCCCTAGAACTTAGAACTACTTAAACCTAACTAACCTAAGGACATCCATGCCCGAGGTAGGATTCGAACCTGCGACCGTAGCGATCGCGCGGTTCCCCTAGAACCACTCGGCCACACCGGCCGGCGCCAAATCAGGCAACAGTTTTAGAGACGGTACACGTCAGCAAGATTTAACATAGAAGTTACAACCGCTCGGGTCTATGTCAACTGTGCTCAACCACATCCAGACAACCCAGAGTTCACATTCAGTCGGAAAATTACGAAAAGTACAAGTCATTGCTAGCTGTAGACTGAAAGAAGGGCTGAGAGGGTACTTCTGATAGGCAGTTTTGATCAGACACAATGAATTAATGAAGGGCTTTCTGGATATTCAACAATGTATAACCGGCTGCTTTTAAGTCAAGCGCATGGCTCAGCAATGTAACTTGCGATATAAGGCATGTGGCGAAGAATATTCATAAGAATGAATTCCTACTGATTATTTTGTATACAACCAAATTTTTAGAGCATACCCTTAACCGTGGAAGTGAGAGATGATATCAGGAACATCACTGAGAGTGATTCTTACACTAAGACGAATACTGTGTCATACTTTAAATAATACAATAGCCTTTAGAGCCTCGGGATTCGTTCAACCAACTGTGCCAATCATGTATATGCGTGATTGATGCATCGCACCTCACATAATCGCCCAACATATGAAATGCTCTACATCTGAAAGTTTTCTTGAAGAGATTGCTTGCGTTACTAATTCCCAGATGCAGTCTGCGTGACAGAATTCTGTTATCTAATCCCAGTGATTTTCAATAATTTCCGTAAATGCCAAATACTTCCGAAAAACAGAGCTACCAAGTGACTATAGACACAGCAGCAGTAGTTAAGCGGAGAGCTGCTATAGGGTATTTGGAAAATAGAAAAAAATAGAACATTAGGGAATTTGCAGCTACATACAGCAATACTATTAAAGATGAACTACTCGTATCATACAAGGAAACTGAAAAATGGAAAGATATTTCTGCAGGTGTGCTTGGCTAGGATAATACAAGACCTTTCGGTGGTGACAGAAATTGCAGAGATACCTATGTGGATACAGGTTAATTTCTTTGCTGTAGACGTCACAAGAGGAAAGATAGATAAAATGTGGAATAAGGTGCCAAGATTGACGTAAAGGAGTACAGTATTAAACGGCTCTTTCAGTGCTGTGCTTCAGTGATACAGCTGGGAACACAGAACGTAATGGTTTTGTAAGTGTATAGGCTCCAATAGGGAAACGTTTTACACTTCATTTGACTATTACAGTGGATACAAGTCAGACAGCGGTAATAACTACGAAGTCAGCCAAATATGAGAGGATTTCGATATTTATTTAACGTAGGGCAGAGAAGACTGATGGCAGCTGGAGACAATGATGACCAGTTCTTGTATGTTACCATTAAGACATTCCTAGGACTCGTATAATGTTACCCAGACTGATAATTAGTTTCTAAATTCCGCTTTCTTCCACGAAAAAAGTGAGCTCTACAATAACTGGTTGACCTGACCATTAATGACAAACGACAGTAATAAATATTTCATATTAGTCAGATTTATTTATGTAAGACCACTTTCATAGTAGCTTTGCTTTACTAGAGTTCAGGAGTGCCACAGAGGAATTCAAGAGAATCTAGTGCTACAAAATAGCACAAATAAAACACATAGCTAGCACAGCCAAGACTGGAAGCAAACTACAAGTAATACTGCACATCTATTCTCAACATCTTCAGAAAGGCAAAAATCTTTCGCCGAACACAAGAACTGAAGTGAGGTACTCACTTCTGTGTGCCACACTTGGATAAATTTGTAGTGAATCAATGACGTATACTTCCTGGAAGACTGATACATGTAGCTGTTACATTCATTTGAAATACTGCAGACAGTGACTCCTTGTTACAAACCTTGACATCCAATCTGAAAGTCATCTTTTAACAGCAGGTCAGTTGGCCTTCTAAATATATGAATCACTTTCTCTTATAAGAAACGCAGACCTAGTACTGCCGAACAAACGAGGAGTTATCCTTTTGGCTCTTTCTTTGATCCTGCTAACGTCTTCGATTGTGTGGATCAAGATATCCTACTAGCCAAACTATAATGGTTTGGAGTTGAACACAGACTACTTGTCCGGACAGTGTCATATCATAATTGCATTAAAAATGGAGTGGCAAATGATACGATATCTGTCAAACGAAATTCAGAGTGAGGGATGACTAAATGTGGTACCACACAAGATACATTGCTTAGCTTCTCCTGACCTTGATCGTAAATCATTTTTCACGAAAATTAATGTCATTTCTAAACCTGTGACACGTTCTGATGACACAAGTGTAGCAGCAAATGCCCATAAACAACCGTATCAGGCTAGCAATTAGCTCACAGTGGAACATTAACCCTATATGTTTCAAAGACTTACATTCCATAATTGCTTATAGATCCAAGAAGTAGTAGTCAATGTACACCCACTACACGGAACTTCAAGTTTATAGTTCCAAGGTATTGTAAGCTTACCACAATTAGTAAAACCATATTCTCGTTTGCTTATTGACATATAGCAGCACGGTTTTTCTTAACGATACAGACGCAGATGCTAAGAACGATGTTTTATAATCCTTTCAGAACCAATACAACAACCGTAACATAATTCTGAGTGACAGTAAGAAAGCAGTTAATTTTAATGTACATATAAAGTTAACGCAAAGGCAGCGAGTGGTGGCAGATGTTTCAGTGTTACAAGTGTGCGACACGCAAGACGGTGAAACGCGAGACACTCGGTTATCTAGAGGCGTTCTCAAAGAAAGCAAATACGTTTCTGTTGTAACTGTTGCTCCACCAGCCGGAATGAAAAATTTGTAGCCAGACTTAAAACAGTGATTTGAAGATTGTCAAAATGAGATGTAAGACCATCTAAAAACATTGCCGGAAGAGCATATTATGAACAGTTACTTCCAAACACAAAAACACAAATTCTTGATAATCAGACTCTTAGCTTTCATCAGCTGAGGTCGCAATATGTTACGGCTGTCACAAGTGTGTAAGAATAGTGATCATAGAAAAAGGAACCTCGGCTATACTGTATAGTGACAAAAGTCATGCGATACCTCCTAACATCGTGTCGGACTCCGTTTCCCGACGTAGTGCAGCAACTAGACGTGGAGTTGAGTCACAGTTCGCTGGAAGTCCGCTGCGAAAACATGGAGCCTATAAACTGGAAATGTTTATGCCAAATAATGTTTTGTGTATCTTCAGTTTGTAGATTTATGGAAGGTTTTTGAGGAAGTGGAATGGAGTGGAGGGGCAGAGTTGGTGCAACTCGTATTAGTTTCAATCACAATACAGAAGGAACTTCAGATGTACAACAAACATATGTAGGCTGTGTTAATTTGAGCTGCAATGCTGCCATTATTCAACAGAAAAATCTAGGTTTTATTTTATTAAAAATTGTACATGAACACTTGATCTGATGACTCTAACATTAGTTTATTAGTTTGCATTTTGCTTTACATTTTTTCATGCACGACATAACTGAACACTAAATGCTACACCATTTTCATAACTGCGTTCCAAGATACACGTCTCTAAAGCGTAACTTGGATGTGGTGCTGTTAAGCCTTCATATTTTTCTTTTTTCGATATTTGATTCCCATATGTAGTGATGTAATATTCCGATTAGGTGGATGTCAGCACTGGTATGGTTTTGTTTGATGTGCTGTATGAGTAGGTGACGTTAGGGAAATAGATACAAAGACTGGTCACTTTTGGGAGTAGTACACTGGATTACTATTACTTTTAACGTTCACATATCTATTTTAACCATTATATAACTAAATGAAATGTTCTGATGACCTGAACTTAGGTGAAAGATATTACTGAGCAACAAAAGCGATTATCTTTATCTCTGTTTCACTATCACTAGGTGAGATTATTCCTCAATTTGCATATCCTCTGGATCACAGGGTCCCAGGTTCGATTCCCTTCCAGGCTGGGGATTTTCTGTGCCCAGTGACTGGATGCTGTGTTCTCCTCATAATTTCAACATTATCATCATCGTCATTTGTGACAGTGGCTACAATTGAATGTGTAGAAGAATTGGACTGTGTAAAAACTGGAACTTTGTACGGGCGCTGATGACCGTGCAGTTGAGTGCTAAACAAGCAAAACATCATCATCACCATCATCAATTGGCATATTCTGCCCTACATTCTACATATTTTGGATAACTTCTCTATTTGCTGAGTTGATGCATTCCACTGCTCATAGTCCAGAAAATTGATGTCGAATTAGGAATACAATTCACTGAAAAAGGGAAAAGGTTTCATAAATATTTTGAAGATAGAAAACGAAATAAAGTGGTTGAAGAACTAAAGAAATAAAGTGGTTATCAGTCATCACAATTACTGCACATATCAATTCTCCAACATTCATAAAAAATGTTGCAGATTAAATTGATTTGATTTGGTAGCAACCTTTTACGGAAAATAATTAAATGTACAGTGTCCACAGTGTATAATTAACATTGTAGTGTATCGTTAAGATATTGAGTAACTCCATTATTCTCAATTATTGTTTGTTTCCTACAAGTACTTGTTTTCTTTTAACAATCAATCAGTTTTATGTTCAGTTTAATTTGTGTTTCAATCTTAATATTAACATTCTTATGATTGTGACAAGGGCTGGCGTATGTTACATATGGTGCAGTGTACCGAATTGTTTCTTTAGACCAAATCTCTGTGTCACTAAGGCAGATTTCACCTGTCTGTTTTCGTCTCAGGAAACACTCTAGCTACTAAACACTTCTTGTTTTTCGTTTCCAGATGTTTTCGCGAGTGAAGTCGCTGCTCAGCTCCCCAGCTACCAACCAGGGGAACCCCAGGCTGGCCGACGAGCCGCCAACACCTGCGCCTCTTCGCCGCCTTCGGCCACCTCGACCAAAGCCGGATGAGAAGAAGGTGGAGTCCACCACCACCGACTGCGAAGAGGTCGCCGCTGATAAACCACAGCTTCGACCAATTCATGTAAGCAGCAGGAGCCCCCTTTGTACAACATCAGACAATAATTACTGTCAGAGAACAAAGAAATTAATCCCAACAGTGTTATGCAGACATCTTTATTGACATGACTTTTTCTTTTCACTGTTTGGTCCAAGACCAAGAACTGCGCATCTTGACTTGTCTGACGCTGAAGATGAAGAGGAGGAAGTCTCTGGCTCTTACTATCCTCCTGGAGTCCCAGTTCCACCCAGTCGGCTGCAAATCTTTGCCAACAGACCGCGCAGACGGAAGATTATCCGAGAGCCACCGTCACAGGAAGTGCAGACTGCGATGGCACATCTAAGAGCTCACATCCAAGCAATGGTATGTTAAATGCTCAGCATGACATGAATACAAACGTAGATTTCTTTTTTACTATTTCTGCGTCAGACACTTGTAATGAATGTAAATAGATCGTTTGAGGATAGGTGGAAACGAAAAAAGATCGACTTCAGATTGATCTAAAAAGGAATTAGGCTGTATTTGAATTAGAACATTACGTGGTAACACTTGTGCTAATTCGTTGAATGGAATGGTTTTGGACACGTCATATCACCAATTCGCCAATACGAAAATTGAGCTAAATCAGTGTCCATGTTATATCTCTGTTTACTTTTTTTGTTTTGTTTTTCCTTACTTGCATAACTTGGTCACCCCATTGCCAGACGTTGTAGGTTGTAATACCTTAAGTGCTAGATATAGCGATACTTAGGCAAGCAGCTTAGTAAAAATAATTCTTTTTGTCGTTCGCAGGAGAAACCGCCACCTTCAACATGGATTGGGCTTTTAGTGGAAGGTCTAGTCGACCTGTATCGAAACAAGAGAGATTACCGGCGGAACCATGGATTGGCAGAGAGACCAGGGATCATCATTCGAATCAAGGGAAGACTCGCACCTGTTCGCGAGACTATGAGAAGATTTCTGCATCTGAAGAAGAATGCGGACAAGAGG